>NW_010414470.1:82990-87981 GCF_000710305.1 Buceros rhinoceros silvestris
GTTCAGCAGATAGATCGTGTAGTAGAAGTTGTGGAGGAAACTATTAAAGGTAAGCTTCACACTTGAAATAACCGCAGCGCGTCTGAAAGATGTGAGCATGAGCTGCCTGAAGAGCCGCCGTCGTGTTCTTTCTCAACCTGATGCTTGCTTTCTCCTCCAGCTAAACGTTTGGGCAGTGCTATACCTTGCCGTGTGCGTGTTGTGTAAGTGGTCTTTGCAGAGACCTTTGCTGGCAGGGGCTCTCTGGGTTCATAGGTAAATGATCCAGGGGAGATTTCAAGAAGTCATTTACCTTGCATCAGTGTAGGTGGGTGCAAAGAATGGCTTCGAGTTTCTGCGCTGTCTTAATTCAGTGCTCTATCTCTACGTTGTTATGTTTAGTCCTCCTGTGTTTTCTCCTCAGATGTTTTGGCTCGCTTCCTTGAGCTTTCCTCGGCAGGACAGATAAATTATCTGCTGGTTTAATGTTCTTTTGCAACTGTGTTCCTTGTTCTCTCTGGTTGTGTTCATGTGTGTGTACAGTGAAGTGGGGGAAAAGACAGAATTGTTTCTGCAGCCCGACTGGTAAACATTGGCTATTAAATAAATACATTTGTCTGGGTATTTCTGGGTTACCTAAGTTTGTCTCCATTACTTATCAGGCCATAAAAATTACTGTTCCATGAAGCTTTAAATTACAAGGTTTAGTTCAATTGGCTGGACTTTCAATATAAACAAGTGTCTGGTCCACAAGACATTGCCTGTAACTTTAATTCCGGAGTATGATGTTTTTGAAGTACAGCCTGAAAATGTGAAACAGCACAAAATTTTAAAAGGAAAGAAAAGCTTATATGAAGAAAATGCATACTGTGGTTTAAGGCTTCTAGAGTTTGCAGTTTGAAGATTTCATGCTTCTTTTAATGCTTTCAAAATTGGAACCTCTATGTGCTCCCTACCAAAACTTTTCCCAGTTTGCCCTGTCCTTATGGCATCTGTTTTTTGGGGGGGACACAACCTGCTGCATAACAGAGAAATACATTCACCGTGTTCCTAAGTGCTAAGTAAGCCACACTCTTTTCCCAGAAACATCATGGTGTTTATGGTGATGCGAGGGAAAGGGGGATGCTTCGTGGGTTTCACAGCAGCACAGTGTGTCAGATCCCTGTCTGATTCCTTTGGATTTTATTTATTCTTGAGGGAGGAGGATGATAACCTGGGTCATCGTGCCCTCCCTTTACAGCAATGGGCTTGGAAATATTTATACTGACTCCAGACATTACCGCTCTTTCGATAACATAGTGACTCAGGTTATTGTTACCGAATGTTGTATGACCACAAACAATCTAGTAGCAGTTGTTAAAATCATGCTTTTCATTGAATTAAGATTGCATTTTACGTATTGATGGAATTCTGGAAAATAATGTTGACAGACACATTAAGGAGCATTTAAAGTTCAAAAAGTGTGAATTTTGGGAGAGACTTCTAGCTTACTAGAGTGATTGGAATAAAAAGGAGTAAGTGGCCTGCTGAATTCCACGCATTGTGCCAGTTCCTTCGGGGATTTCTCAAAAGGTAATGTAACACAGGATTTCTGAAGTTTTATTGGAGAAAAAAAATGAATAAAAATGAATTTCCAGTGTAAGAGAGACATGGACGTACCAGAGAGAATCCAACAAAGGGCCACAGAGATGGTGAAGAGACTGAGACTGGAGCACCTTGCCTGTGTGGAGAGGCTGAGCGAGCCGGGACTGTTCATTCTGGAGGAGAGAAGGCTCAAGGCAAGAATCTTATCAATGTATATAAACACCTGAAGGGAGGGTGCAAGGAGGATGGAGCCCGGCTTTTTCAGTGGTGCTCAGTGACAGGACCATAGACAACGGACACAACCTGAAGCACAAGAGGGTCCCTCTGAACATCAGGAAACGCTTTTTCATTTTCACTTGAGGTGACCAGGTACTGGCACAGGTTGCCCAGGAACGTGGTAGAATCTTTGTCCTTGGAGATGTTTGAAGACTGTCTGGAGGTGGTTCTGGACAACTGGCTCTTAAGTGGCCTTGCTTGAGCAAAGGGGTTGGACCAGATGGTTTGCAGAGGTCCCTGCCAACATCAACCTTTCCGTAAAAACAGAATTTCGAGTGGAAAGAGAATTGACTAATTGATGGGGGTCATATCATATGGTAACGGCCTACGTTTGCAAAAGCCAAGCAGGAAAATAGGAGTTTATATTTCTTTCACTTGAATTTGTTTAAAGATAAGGCATTGATTTATGTTTTGGGGAATCATCTTCCACTAATGGAGAAGAACGTGAAGCTGTTTTTCACTGTATTTTATGAAGGAGTCTGACCATGAGCTTTCATTATCCACCTGGAGTAAAATACTGTAGATAACAGACTGTTGGTTAAGAATATTTTATACTGTAAAATAGACACATGGCAGAAGCTTAAATTCATATACATAAAACCGAAGGCACACATGGGCTGGGGAGACACAGGAGGTCTGGGCCCAGGGGTTTAAATACCAGTGCTGAATTCAGAGCCAGCTCATCTCAGGGAATTTTAAGTCGGATGTCTGCCATAGTTGCATGATATAATTTTCTTCACCTATTTTTTAAAAAGAAATCAAAAGGCTGCATGGGTGGTGTACTTCTGTAGCGTGGCTGCGTATAGATTGGAAGTCTAAAACATGTTATATATTGAAAATTTAAATGCTGGGTAAGTTTAAACTGCATAAGCACCTGCACTCTGGGCAGCTGTCTCCGTAGATTGGTCATTGTACCAAGTCGTGTGGGTTGGCTGTCCGGATTCCAAGGTGGTTACCACTGTTGCCAGTTTCAAGCTTTTCTTGGGTTCCCCTTTCCTAAGGGTACCTTGGATTTTTCTTGGATGCTTGGATTTTGTAGTGCAGGGGTTACAAAAAGGGAAACTCCTAAACAGGACAGCGTGGTTCTGCTGGTTCAAGAGGTGGTTTCACAAAGATCTTTAGGGTGGTCTTTACCTCATCTGTCTGAAACCAGCGTAACTGCCAGTTCCCAGCTCCCCACTGAGGCAATTCTCCTACACACTTTTTATGTGACTCGATCTCTTTATCCTTCTTCATCAGAAAAGAAGGATGTTCATGCTTATTATTGCACCAGCAGCCAAAAGAGACAGAATTTTTAAGAGAGCCTGTGATTTTTTTGTTTTTATATCTCCCTGACTTCTATCACAACTCTTATGGAACACTGGAATTTCCTGTCTGATTAATATTTATACTGTATCCCAAGATGTATTTTAACTAGAGGCATCTACAGGTACTCTTATTATGATATTGTGATTCACAATCTGAAACCTGCCTGCGAGGGGCTACATGAATTAATTTGATCTCAGCCTCAGAATGAGGTTTCTCAAAGTGTCAGCCGCAATCAGGTAGCCTGGAGCGTGTCACTCTTGCTGCTACACAGAACAGTGTCATCATGCAAGGCTCTGATTCAACAGCTCAGTAAACCTTGCTTCATCTGCACGTTACCCGCGTTGTAAGACTGAATTACAGTGATTTTGATACCACTGGGGCACCCGTTTCCAACCGTGTGCTTAGTTTCCCAGTAACCTGTTCTGACGACATGGTGTGTTAGCGACGTGCTGCGAAGGAGCTGCGGTGTTACTTGTGGTGGTAATTGATGTGTGTCCCATCATTAAGCAAGATCTCTGTACAGGATTCAAAAGCCGCTTGGGCTAATCAGTCTCCATAGCATGTCCCAGTAAGGTGAAGGTTTGTCGTTGATGGGAATCACAGAGTGTCTTTGTGGGGATTGCTCCAGTCGACGTTCTATGAACCATTTTAAAAGCTGTCTTTAAAAAAAACATAGCTGTGCGCATGCTTGGGTAGAAGCAGTTTACAGCGGGCAAGATACTGCATTTATTCTGTGATGTAAAAGGAGAAGTTTTAACTGCTTAATGTTGATATTATTCTTTTCTTGGTTTTGCAGTTAGGTCTTCGGAGATTTGGATCTTCCCCCCCACTTTCTAGGCATTGCTAGCTCTCAAATGCCGTGTTAAAGCTCTCTGGGAGCGGCAGGAACCAGAGCATTTGAGTGCAGCCTGCTTTTAGCTTAGGCCTTGGGGAGGTGAGGGACACAGGTTGAACTGAGTTGAGGCCGTATTGTCTCTCTCTAATGCTTTCACAAAACATAGTTTTACAATGGGTCATTAGACTTGATTGTAAAAAACAACCAAAGGAAATTACTTCAGGGGTGAGCCTTTTATACTTCACATAACCTTCCTTGATTTCGGTCACGTTGACCTGTCTGGTGAAGTTGCCCTTCCATTCCCAGCTTAAACATTAACCACTCTTTACTAAACTGTTAAGTTGTCCTCATGTGGTTCGTAATTGTGGATTGTGATAGCTGCAGTGTGTTAAAGCTGTATGAAAGCGAGCAGATAACTGGTACCTCTAGCATATATAGGCCACAGTGTTGGATTTATACGGGATTGCCGACCTGAGAGTGAGCGTGTGAGTGTACCTGCGTGAGTGTACCTGCGTGAGTGTACCTGCGTGAGTGTACCTGCGTGAGTGTACCTGCGTGAGTGTACCTGCGTGAGTGTACCTGCGTGAGTGCCAGTGTATTCGATAGTATTTGTATGTGCTGTTTGATTTCTCTAGAGTCTGCTGGTAACAGCAGATAAAATACTCTTTTCAGTTCCTGTGATTGCAGAAAGAGTAGCCTCGACTTCAGAAGCTGATGACAAGCCAAATGAAGAATAAAAATTGGAGGAGTCCGGAGTTCCTTTTTGAGGAAAAGTATCGTTTGGCTCCCAGTCAGGAAACTGACTGTTTGTGCCAAAGTGCAGCTCACGGAGGGTCAGGGGGAGGGTAGTGGCCTCACTGAGTCCCTGTTTCTGTTTCTACATCCTTTGAAAAAAAAGACATAGAAAGGGGGATGGTTTGGGATGGGTTGATTTATTTATTTGACTGTGACCTTGGCTGGTTGCCAGACACCCCCCCCCCACCTTGCTAACCCCCCCCAACAAAACAGG
>NW_010414470.1:88092-89463 GCF_000710305.1 Buceros rhinoceros silvestris
GGCCTTGGGCGGTTGCCCCCCCCCCCCCCCCCAGCTTGCTACCCCTCCTCAAGAAGACAGGGGAGAAAATAAGATGGAATAGGGAGAAAATAAGATAGACTAGCTCATGGGTCACGATAAGGACAGGGAGATCACTTACCAATTACCATCATGGGCAAAACAGACTTGACTTGGAGAAAATTAAATTAATTTATTGCCAACTAAAAATAGGATGGTGAGAAACAAAGAGAAAACTAAAACTACCTTCCCCTCCACCCCCCTTCTTCCTTCTTCCCAGCAGCTTCACCCTTTCATCCCAAAGTCCTCTAACTCTTCCTGACTGGTGCAGGAGGATGGGGAATGGGGGTCGTGGTCAGCTCGTAACAGCTCCTCTCTGCCGTTCCTGCCTCCCCGCGCTGTTTCCCTGCTCCAGCCCGAGTCCTTCCCATGGGCTGCAGTCCTCCAAGAACTGTTCCAGTATGGGTCCTCTCTCTCCGTGGGCTGCAGTCCTTCAGGAACAGGCTGCTCCAACATGAGTTCCCAAGGGGCTCTGTGCAGTTACTGCCTGAAACTGTGCTCCTGCATGGGCTCTCCATGGGCTGCAGCTTCTCGAGGAACGACTGCTTCACTGTGGTCTTCTCCAAGGGCTTCAGAGGAATCTCTACTGGGGTGCCGTTAGCATCTCCTCCTCCCCTCACCTTCACGCTCCCAGGGCTGTTCATGACCCTCACTGTGGGTCTGCCTGGCCTGCTGAGGTTGTCCATGGGCTTCGAGGAACGACTGCTTCACTGTGGTCTTCTCCAAGGGCTTCAGAGGAATCTCTACTGGGGTGCCGTTAGCATCTCCTCCTCCCCTCACCTTCACGCTCCCAGGGCTGTTCCTGACACTTTATAGCTCGCTGCCAGGCACTGTTTAGTCCTTTCTTCCCCAGGATTTCCCCAAGGTGTCTGCCCGTGGCTGATGAGCTCCGCTGTGCGCTGTGGAGGGGCTGTTGGAGCTGCCAGCCCCTCTCCACAGACACCCCATCAATGCTTCTGTGTCTGTAAGAGTGTTTCTGCGTAGTAGAACTGCCTTTTAAACTGAGACTCTGGAAAGTACAAGCGGAAAAGATGCTAGGAGCTTTCTGTATTGGATGGACTAAAATCAGAGGAGGGGGGTTGAAATGTGGTTTTCGAGAGGCAGCATACACAAGTACGGCTCCTCGGTAACGTGGCGAAGTGACCGTGGTTAAAAGGTCCAGCATCACCCCTTTGGATGAGGTTAACAGCACAGTGTGGTAAATGTCACCCCTGCCCCTGTCTTGTGTCTCTGGATTGGAGATTTTAGAACTATTCCCATTTAAACAAAGTTGCAGATTTGTGTTGTCTTCTAAGAAAATGGCTTTGTGTGTGG
>NW_010414470.1:89567-91171 GCF_000710305.1 Buceros rhinoceros silvestris
GTGTGTAAAGAGTGTCTTTACCAAAACCAGTAAAGTGGGGTTTGGTTTTTTTCTTCTGTTAATTTGAGAACTACAACAACAAGAACTGGCTTATGAGAGGCTTGACTTGAAGGAGTCCCACCTTACACTTTTTAAATGAGGTTTCTTTTAAATAAGCTTTTGGGCTTGCAGTGGCTGCTAGGTGCGTGAGATGGTCCAGGATTTTAGGTAGGCTTTGTAACTGTTTTTCTCAATGCAGTTATTTTGTTGGTTTGGTGTAGAAAACTGTTAAAACTGACTGTCTCTGTTACAACTTTATGTTGTAAGTAGGTCACAGAACTGGAATGGGAGATGCATAGTGCTGCAGAAGAAGAAAACAAGCGGGGGGGTGGGGTGGAAAACAGATTGAAAAATCTTAGTAGCAAAATTGTGATTGTTCGTTGTGATGTACATGGAAATCTTTTCTTTCAGACCCTTATGTGTACTTTTCTTGACCTTCAGTGAATGACCAGGTTGCAGCATCCCTGTTCTTCTGTCCTGTTCACACCAGTGAGACTCAGCTGGGTTTAGGTCTGTTAGCGAATCCTCGTGGCTGGTAAATGCAAAGGGTGCCTTCTTCAAACCAGTGCAATTTAGTTATCCACAGGAGGAGTATGGGTACGTGGCAGAGGAGTGGAGGTGAAAGTAAAAGCTGGCTTTTGCAGACAGTGGTAGGCTCAGCACAGCGTTTCGCTCTAAGGGTAAATTTTTTTCTGTTCAGCCTTCACACCCCAAAACCTTAGGCAGGTTACTTGTACTGCTGCAGCTGGCTCTGACCATCCACCCCTCATCACTTCCCTTCCTCAGAACACAGCCTGTTTCATCCAATTCAGAATTTCTTTTCCTTAAAAGTTTCCATCCAAACTCTCCTGAGGTTTTGAGCAGCATCCTTGATCCTAATCAAATGCATTTCTTCAGAGAGGTGAGGACAGAGGGTCAGGGGAACGCTTCCTGTAGCCAATTCTTATTATTGTCCTTCTAAGCTGTCAAACCTGTAGCCAGCGTTTTGAGTTCCAGCAGACTGAATGTACAGGGTGAGGCTATTGAAGCCTTATTGAAGAAAAATTCACCCTTATTGAAGAAAAAAAAACAACAAAACCCAGTGCCTTAAATAGAGCATTTCAAGTGCTTTTGTTGTGAGAGAGGAAATTTCTGTGGACATGTCAAAAATGTTCTTGAATACTTATATTCTTAAGTTAACTCTCTGAAATTTGTACTTGAACAGTGATTCCGTGTTAATACTTACCTCCTTTTCTGTGTGACTTGTTGCACTCTACAGGGAAAGATCAGTAATTCTGCCAGCATCGGTCTGAGTTATTCCCTGTCTTGTACTGGACCCAGTTCCTGCCTGTACCAGTTGGCGAAGGAGTTTGATTGTTCCTCAGCATCTCTGCCTTTGCTGATCTAGAGGAGGAGTAATGTGTATTAGTTGTTTGTCCAGAAGCAGGG
Source organism: Buceros rhinoceros silvestris (assembly GCF_000710305.1). Taxonomy (NCBI): domain Eukaryota; kingdom Metazoa; phylum Chordata; class Aves; order Bucerotiformes; family Bucerotidae; genus Buceros; species Buceros rhinoceros. Next base: position 91,035 of record NW_010414470.1, read on the forward strand.
CATGTTTCTTCCAGTTAGGTCTGGCTTTTCTCTGCGCCCTGTGTTTACCTGAGCCCGGAAATCCCATGGATGTCACTCAAGGATGCCCTGGCTACATAGCTGAAGCGCTGCTGGGGTTGGTCTGGGTGGGAGCATTC
>NW_010414470.1:91259-100189 GCF_000710305.1 Buceros rhinoceros silvestris
CAGCAAAGCCCTAGGCCGATTAGCATCCTTGTTTCTGCACTGGTGTGTGTCTGGCAGCACACGATGGCTCTGGGGAGCTCAGGGATGCCTTTGCGATCAGTCATGTCTCTGTGGGACAACTTGTTTGTGCTGCAGGGCGGGGAGAAAAGATGGGAGAGGAGCTTCGGGGCTGCCCTCGCTACCCGTGGGCTGCTTGCATCAGAGGTGGACGAGGACTCAGGCTCTAGGCCGGCCTGTCTGCTGCGAGCTCACCAAGCCTGGCTTTAAAGCAGCTTGACGTTGAAGAGCTTTGGGCTCAAATAGGAGTAACGGTCTGGGTTAGCTGTGGGGTGTGTTAGGCAGTTAGGATTGCATCCTTGTATTCCAGGTGGGGGTTCTTGCTGTCAGTCCTGCCGGAAGAGCTGAAATAATTTGCTTAGAAGGTTGTCTCTACCCAGTAGCTACTGAGTTAGAAGAACATAACTCTGGAAATAAATCAGATATTGAAGTTTTGTGGTATCTCCTGATGAGCCTCTTCTGCCTTTACTCATTTTTTTATTTGATCTTAGGCTCTTTCCTCTTTAATATGTTCTTGACTGTTTCAGCTACTCACTTAAGTTTTTCTAATTCTTTTCCCTTTTCTGTTTCCTTGATGCTCCCTTCAGTCTTAATCACTGCTTTTGGTTCTTCTTTACCCTTCTTCCTTTTACATTTCTTAGCAGAAATTTACTACTGTCTTTTCCCTTCATATGGCTCTGCCTTCCAGAGCCACACTGCTGCCTTGTGCCATTTTTTCCAGTGTTAGCTTTAAAGGAAGCTCTGTGTTCCTTAAGCAGCAGATAGCGGTGGAAGGAGATGTGTGCAAGAGTACATGAAATAATGCTTAGTCCTTTTCCCTGAAGATGCTGGAGAAGATCAGAGAGGTTGGTGAGAGACAGCTGGGAGGTATTGAACAGCACATGGGCAGCCTTGTTGTGAGGAAAAAAAGTGTCTTTCAGGAAATGGTGAATAACCTCGAAGTGTAATGATGTAACTGGGAAAGGGGGAGAATGGATAACAGAACAAGCTGAAAACAATAGAAATGGTTGCTGCCAAGGCTTGGGATTTCCTGCATCTTTGAGGATATTCTTTAAACTCATGTTTTTGAGCTGCTTGAGGTATCTGCACTGAACTTCGAAGGTAACAGCTGAGAAACGCTACTTGGTGTCTGGCAGGGAGTGGTGTGTCAGTGGCACAGCGTGCAGGGGTGGGGAGGGACCCTCAGTGGGTGCCATCTTCCATCTTTCAGGCAGGTAACATTTCCCAGCAGCTCCTGAGAGGTGCCAGGCTATGGGCTGAGTGGAGCTGACTATGTTTTTTTAAATACAGTAAGTCTATTAATATCTGACAGATATTTGCAGCACTGGTAGGCAGTTGTTGAAGGGAAGATGACTAAGCCAGGTCGCTTCCCCCTCCCTTATCCTTGTATCAAACCAGCAAAATACCCCTCCAGTTTGGATCTGTTTGTTCTGATACCATTAACGTGCTTCTGCGGGTCTGCGTCACAGGGGCCTGACAGTAGCCTGAAGATCACAGAACATTTAATGTTGTTATAATCATACGGTAAAGAAATTCCATTACCTGTTCCCTTCTTATATTTGCATTTCAAGGTCAGGCGTTCTCTGTCAGTCCTGAAGCACGTACATCCGTGATTAAAGGTAGACGTACATGCCATTAATGTTATGTTACTTTTTTGTGCTCTTTTTAACAAGTGATAATAAATGCTTGGAAAACACTTTCATTCTCCACGCTGGTTTGTCAAAGTGACACATACAAAAGCCCTTTTTTAGACTAATAATGGGATTTAATATCCTGATGAATTCATTCCAGCCTCATCCTCTCTCTGAACAATGCCACGTAGTGTGAGTTGCATCTACTGCCTTGTATGTAAAGATGAGTTCAGTTCTAAACTTCAGTCAGTTCTGAAAACTAGGCAGCTCTGATTATTTTTAAATTGTTTCTAGCTCCATTTCACTTACACTGGTGAGTGATTCTGCTCTATAAGCTTCCTCGCTGGACTCGGTTAGTACTACTGTTGTGTTATAGTCTGCACTAATTATGTACTGATTAGTGAAAAACTGCTCTGAAGCATGACCTAAACTGCTAATTAACCTTTTTTTTTTTTTCCTTTAATGGAATTTTACCTGCTGGGCAGGCTATGTGGAAGTAGAAAAATTATCTCAATGGCAGAAGAGGTTTATAGGACTGGAATATTTAGGCTTTCAAATACAGCCCAACTAGGTCTGTTTGTCATTAAGCTGTATTTCAAAGGTCACATCTTCCAGTCAGCCATCAAAAAAGGAGTGGGTTTTGTTTTGTTGTCTGAGATGGAGCACTTACCGTTATGGAATTGAAAGTGTGATTAACCCGGTTTTCAAAAATGTTGTACCAAAAAGAAAAAGAAGAGAAACAAACAGGGACTACTTTTAAGTCTGAGATGCCTGGTTTGATTAGTTGAGTTGTAATCCAGCCTGTAAAGTCAGGGAGAAGGTAACTTAATCGGATAAAATGCTTTAAAGGTAAAACTTGATTGCAATGGTTTGCCCCATTCTGAGCTTTGAAGGCAGGTTACAAACGAGATTTGAAATTGCTGCTTTTCCTATTATGCCTGATGTTGGTGTGGGCTTAATAATACTGGGTAGGCAGTTTAAAGAAAAAAGTTACAAAGTCTTTTCCTTAATGATGAGGACAAAGTATTTTTAAGTTTTCTTGAAATAAGTGCAAGGGGAAAAAAGATCTACAGCATGTGAAAGAGTATGATTCAGTGTTTATCAAGTTATGTTTTATTAATAGCAACAATGCTGTAAACAGATGCTTTAGTGATTACTTAAAATGAAACAAAATAGTCCTTGTATAGAGTAGGGGAAAAAGGATTTAAGGTCATGAATACTGTAACTGAGGGTTGTGGTATGTTGGTGTTTTTTTCTTTCCTTAAAGACTCAAATTATTAAGGGTGTCTGCAGCACAAATCGATGTAGTTGGATATGCTGCTTCCTTTCTGGACGCATTAAAGTCTCTGCTAAAACTCATCTCCCAGCACTGCTCTTTTTATCCTCTGGTGTCCAGGGTGAAGAGTACAGGTATGTTGTTATTCTTGAGTACCACACAGGTTTTGCAAGCCTCATAGTGACTTGAACCTTGGCGTTGTTCAGCCTGTACACGGGAAGAACCTTGGCTGTGCATCACGTGCCAGTAAGCTGCCCTATTCGACTGCCAGGCCATAGGCATCCTGCGCTGGGGCGCAGGGTTGGGGTGGGCGTTAGCGTTCAGTGCATCACTGGGAGGTGGGAACTAGGCTGGGCTTTCTCTCCTGGGTGATGAAAGCCTCTGAAGGTCAGGGACTAGGTCTTGCTCCCACCCCCCAAGGTACACTCTGTGTGCAGGTGTCCTACACGGGTGGGTTTTGCCCAGTGTAAATGGTACCTGTGATGTATCTGCCTGGCACCCAACACTCAAACATCTGTAAGAAGGTAGAAGTAATACTTCTGGTTAACAAGGTTTTCTAGACCACCATAGTGTTTCTTTCTTTTCCTGTTTTCCTAAGAAAACATGGATCTCGAAGTCGTGCCTCCTGCACAGGTCTGCCGTCATTTCCATTTCCTTCCCTCCCTGTTAGTTTTCAGTCCTTTGACAAATTTCAAACCGATTTGTGGCAGTTTTATAGTCTAGGAGATACTCTTTTTCCAGAAGTTCCATGAAAAAGTTTGCCTCAGATTAATGCTCCTGGTATCAGAAGAGAAGAGCACGAGCTAAATTCCCCTTAGAGCACTAATTCACACGAGGGTTCGTCATGAGGGCACACCTTCAGAGGAGACCCAGCTTCACCGGTTCTGCGCTCCGACATGTTACTTGGGGGAGTGGATTGGTTTTTTGGTTTTGGTTTGGTTTTTTAAACTTCAGAATGATGGTTTGACCTGCATTCTAAACATATGAATCCTAAATTTTGCATAGCTTGTTGTTAGCTGAAGATTTTAAGAATACTGTGAATTGTTCCACTGCATTTTCAGCCATAAACTCAAATGCAGCTTTAATATGGTAATTGAACTGAGTGTTTTTAAAGTGGATAAACTGTGTTTTTTCCAGATAAACCACAGCATTAGGAAATACAAAAAGGAATGTTCTCTGCTTCTAGTTTAATTTTTATGCCTACCATAATGCAATTGCTTTTGTTGTACAAGTAAATAAAACGGGGCCACGTTTTTTACTCCTTAATGAAGCATTAGATGGAAAATAACTGATTGTTTTGTGAGACAGAGGTGTTGTTGTTATTGTCATGAAAAGGTAGAAGTGAATCATTTCGCAGACGTTAATAGCACAAGTACCATATAACTGAATTCACAGCAGGACGTAATGAAATTTTTGTAAATGCAACTGCGAAAACAGTGCCTTTTAATTCCCGTTGATGTTGTAATGTCTTCTTTTAGTGTTAACCATTTACGTATCGGGCCAGTCCTGCTCACGTCTTCAACAGATCACAGCTTCGAGTGAGAATTTGTATGTACCTTAGAAAGCCAGAGAAGGATAGTATGCCAGAAGTAGTTCTTTATTTCCAGGCTGTGGTTGCTGAATCACAGAAATAAATTTGGAGTCGGAATGCTGCGTTATTCGCAAAGTGCTTAATGACCCCTCAAAGCAGGTAGTGGAGAAAGGCTTTAACCAGTGGGTGGGTTAGTTTAGTAAATAGCTGCTGGTGTAAGTGAGGCTGTTTGGTTGAATGTGGTTTTTAATTGATCTGGTGACCTACTGTGCTGTGTTGGAGTAGCTCAGCTAGGACTTCATAGTTTCACTCCTTCCTTTTGCCCCTCTCCCTTTTTAGGGTAAAGTTTTGTTTGTTTTTTTTCCTTCCCTTTTCTGAAATGTTTGACAGATTGCAGCTATGGTGTCACGTACTATCAGAGAGTTCTCCGATGGGTACGTGCTTCCTTGCTTTCCTCCTGACCAAGCAGCAGTGACTTTCCCCCTCCTTTCAGGTATCCAGCATGAGCGCTCCCCTGCTGTCTCCTATCTGCCTAGTCTAGGCTTTGCGAAATGAATGATACGAGGCTGAGGTTTATAATGGGCACACTTCACCCTGTCTGTCGAAATAAAACACACGGAATTGTTTTTATGCTTCATCGTTGGTTCTTGCTTCTGAATGTTAGTGAACGCTGTCATTCGGGCTTTTTAAACACAGGACCTGACGTGCTGTGACTGATGTACCACGTTGGAGTTAGTGATACTATTTGTAGTTTTTTCACTGAATGTTACTGGCTTCAGGAAAGGAGTTTGAGGCAGTTTTCTGACCTGCAGTCTCCTTGGTGTGGGCGGAGTATGAGTAAATCTTGGTCGTCAGCTTAGTCATGATGACATGTACGCATCGCATTCCCCTCAGGCTTACAGGGTCAGGTAACCTTGACTGAAATGTGTTGGTTTCCCATATAATAAGCTAAAAAATATTACCCACTTATTTAGGTTTAATTGCATTTTTTTTGGAAAAATGATTTATTTAAGTATTGCTATGTTGATATTTGCTGGAGAATCTGAAAACAAAACTTCTTAGATCATTTTAATTGAATAAGCCAGAAAATACAAGCGTGAAAAGATAATTGGATGAAATAATTTGTTCATTTTAACATGATTTATTTTATCTGTCAGTGTCTCTTTTTAAAGGCTCCAGCTGATGGTACTACATTATTACATCTCATTTTCATTTTCAGTCTTTGAAGTATAAACACTACTTCTTCAAAAGAGCAAATCAAAACAAGTGTGATGGGACTTGGGCTTTGTATTGACTGCACTTTTGTGCTTCCTTTGAAGGTCATTCCGTGAGACTGCTGGGTCAGAAGAAGGATAATGGAAAACGTTTGGGGGGAGCACGACTGGATTTGCCAAAGATTAGGAAGAATCCACTGATAGAAATAATTTCCATCAATACAGGGTAAGAATCTTCCAAACTTTTAAAACATTTGGTACTGCTGAGGAATTCAGTTTGTCTTCCTGAGGGCCTGGTGTATTACTCAAGTTACACAACGGAGGCAGGACGAAACACTGGAGGATTTTAAATGGCATTCTTTCTGAAAAATAATCCCTGCTTATTTGGGTACAAAACTGCTTCTCCAGGGCTGCATATGATCCTGCAGTCCTCTTTGGAAGTTCACCTGAATCCTCCTCAAAAGTCCTAAGAAAACTGGAGAAGCAAAAAGCCTTTAGAGGATTTTTGTCCTGTGCCCTTTTCATTTGTAAGGGGGCAGTTCTGGAACATCATTAGTAGCTCATTAAGAGCTCCCTGATGGTCAGCCCAGATGTATTAATGGCTAAGTTAGATGCGGTTATTTCCTCCTCGCTCCTCTAATACGTTTGCTAAGGGTTCTCATGCTTCTATTTCAGCCTATTCCTTGTTGAGGAAGTTGCCCGCTGTCTGTCAAGCCACTCTGGCTGCCCATTTCTCTGTAAGACTATAAGCAGTTTTCTGCTCTGTATTTCTGCTTTGAGGGATTCTATTTTAATCTTCCTTCTCTGGATGCTTTCCTTTTCTCAGCCACTTGGTCATCTCCTATTTACTCAGTTTCCTAAAAATACTGAGACAAAACAAACAAACAAAAAATCCCCACACGAGTCCTCTTCTGATTTTCCCGTCTTCTCCAACTTAAGTAGTAATTTCCCAGGCAGTAAGGTATAAAAAGCATTGCTGCAGGCAGCCCAGGTAGGTGTGAACTTACTGCCAAGAGAAAAAAGACACGTGGTACATGTTGCTTCTCTGCTTTGAGTTTATTCTAGTGCTTCCCTAAACATTTCATAAGGGTTTTGCTGCTACTCTCTGTCTCTTGTCTTCGTTGTCTTTAATCTTGCCTTCAGCATTTGCTGTAAACCCCGGTGTGCTATTTAGGTCAGAACAGCAGTTTGAGGCTTAGTGCAGTTGCTTTTTCTTTCTCACTTACAGAAACTGTGTGGGTGATGTGTTGTCATAGAGCTGAATGATAACACCTTTTTCAGCTGCAGTCTCGTGCCTTGACTGGTTTTGAAGTCTGGACAGTAGCTCTTCTAGATCCTTGAAGTGATCTAAATTTTTTCCCATATTGTTGTTCCTGTAGGTGTCTCTTTTGTGCCCACGTGATCAAAATCCTTTTCAGGATTAAAAATAAGCGAAGCATTCTTTTACATTTGGGGGTGCCTAAGTTTCTAAGATGTTATTACTTTTTCAATTAGTATTCATCGCACTCCCATGTTGTAAAATATTTCTACTTGTAAGTGTTGTCAGGGATGTGAACTCATTGAGACATGGTCTTGTTTACAAGCCTTTTGATTCATAGCGGTGCATTTAAGATGGGAAAATGTGTTGCTGTTTCTAACCCCGCTATTGCTCTCTGATTAGAGAGGTTAGTGCAGGAAGGGTGCTGTAGGGTATGTACACTTGGCGTTAGGTGGCTGAGGAGAGTAACAACTCTTTGCAAAAAAAAAAAAAAGTGTTGTATTTGGAATACATGTATTTTCATACTGACTTTTTTACAAATTGTTTCCCAAGTTGATCAAACTGCTGATACTTGACATTGCCCTGAGATGTGACCTCGGGAAACCCTTTTCTTTAAGACTCAATACTTTACAAACAGTAATTGCTTAGTATTACTGCTGTCCTCAGGTCAACAGAATATGTATTTTTTAACATGGAATAATCTGAAAAATGCTAGAAACCACACAAATATATTTATCTCATGGAGAATTAAGACTGCTAAGACTAGAGTATTCTGAAAACCTCAAACAAACGAGTCGGTGTAAGACATCTAAATTAACGGTCTATGTTGTATCGCATGCTCAGCGAATCCTGTCTCTTGAAATACAGGTTACTGTGTTTTCCCGTCCTTCTCTTCCCCTTCCCCCTCCTCAGCCTCTCCACCTGGGTAGTGCAGGTGACTTTGTTTGGTTACTACTCTGAGTTAGAAAATTAAAGTGTAGCTTTAGAAAGGCAGTGGCGCCCAGCAGTTTCTGAACAGACACAGCTATGATCGGTGAGGAATGAGACCTAGTGCGGGTTACTGTGACTTGTCTGTTCATCTTTCCAGCTTTGCCGGGCGACAGCAATACGTCGTACCACCCCCACGTTTGACCTGAGCTGTCCTCTTTGTGTAAAGACTGGAGAAAATTTGGAAGATTGGGGTTTGGTTCAACGCTCTTTGAGAGGTCAATTTTTATCGGACTGGAAGTCTGAAAATAGTAAGGAATACGTGGTTTAAAATAGTGAATTCCTCTTTGGAAATACACTTGTCTGATGCTCTTGAGCGAGAGTGTCTGGGAGCAGCACGAGCAGGGCTGCCCCATGAGGAAGGACAGGAAGGGACCCGAGGGTGCCATCAGCACGGCAGTGCCCACAATACCAGGGACACTGGTGCACCAAGGACCTCACCAGGTCTCTGGCCTGCACCAGCGACACCCTGTGCCACAGAGCCTGAGCACTGGGGGCAAAGCCGGGGACTGGTGGTAGGACCTGTCAGCAGTCCCAGACATGGGAAATGGGGGCCGGGTCTATCCTTGGCCTCCAGTCAGGCTCAAAAGGAAATGAGCTGGAGACAGGACTGGGGAGAAGGCTCCATGCAGCGTGTGTCTGAGGTCAATCCTGCAGATGAACGCGGGGCTGGAGGCAGGCACGGTGTTTAAGCTCAAGCCAGAACTGGGGACACCAGAGGGGGCTGGTGGAGACAGCGGCTGAGGCTGGTCAGGTCTGTTAGGGCCTGATGGTGCCCACAGGGCTGTGACAGGTGGTGGTATCTTACCCTTTACACAAGGGTCTTAATGACCTCTTGACCTCTCCTGTAATTCTGTGGGGGAAGAAAAGGCTTGTTGGACCATGTGTGTCCCTCAGCCCCAAGGTGCTGGAGCCTGATGGCTCATGCTAACCCCTTTCTCTCTCCGGTAGTATCACTACGTTTATGTACACGGGC
>NW_010414470.1:100425-105201 GCF_000710305.1 Buceros rhinoceros silvestris
CATTCCTGGACAGCTGGGTCTGAGAATGTGGGTGCAACTGAAATGCAACACTGCAGAATAAGGTTGATTTATTAACTCAAGACAGTGTCAAATTATATTCAGTAATTTTGACTGGAAGCTTCTTGCTATTGATTCCTTCTCTGAAACACTGAGGGGAAAAAGTTTCCTGTCCTGAAGGTTTCTGCCCTTGTGTAGGTCTGAGAATGTGGGTGCAACTGAAATGCAACACTGCAGAATAAAGTTGATTTACTAACTCAAGACAGTGTCAAATTATCTTCAGTAATTTTGACTGGAGGCTTCTTGCTATTGATTCCTTCTTCTCTGAAACACGGAGGAGAAAAACTTTCCTGTCCTGAAGGTTTCTGCCCTTGTGTAACTGAACTTTTTCTTCACTTGCCCATGCACAAGTGCGCTTCTACATACACCCATGGCCCTCTGTGTGTGTTCTCCCCAGACTGCTGCTGTACACGAGCCTCCTCGGCTGTTCCTTTGCAGGAGTCAAGACTGTCCTATCAAGGGACAACCATAGTGTGGCTCCACTACAGTACGCAGTCTGTGATGATAATAACGTAAACCAAACCAAACTGAAACCCCGTTAGGTACCTGTGAAGGTAAGCACAGCTCTGTGGTGAGCCAGCTCAGAGTTTTCACACAGTGGCATGTTTGTCCCTAAAAAGGTGTTGCTGTGCCCTTAGAGGGACCTACATCTTGTTCAATGTTTGGCTTTTTTCCAGAAGTAACAGGCAGGTTTTTCTACTGTTAATTTTCATCACTCTGAAGTCTGCTATTTTCTCGCTTAGAAACCCAAGCTGTCTTTATCTGTCTAACCCGCAGGGGATTACCGAGCAGATTCAAACCCAAAAGGAATGTCGCAGAGTGCGTGCGTGCATTAGGCTATCTTGAGAGCTGATATCTGGTGCAAGTCATGTTAAATTTGCAATACAAACATACCCAAAGGGCCAAGTCCAAGTTTTAACTGTCACTCTCCCTCATCTGAAGACACTGCATGAATCCCGTATAGCTCACTCTCTTGCTGCTTGTGATAGATTTCCTAAATGAGCTACTCAAGGGACAGGAAGATGTTTAAGATTCAGCCCAGCAAACTGAGCGTCCAGGTTCGAGTGTGGTTTGAGGGAGTACAGAACCACAGTTGTACTGAGAAGACTGCGTAATTCAGTGGAAGCATCATCCAGTTCTCCATCTGCACACCTGTGTATGTTTTCTTCTGGGAGAAAGGCTTTTAAAAACATCATAAAAATCAAAAGTAAATGAAAATTGTCCATTCAGCCAAGACCAGAAGATTAATCCCGTCGTGCTGGAGCATCTCACAGAAGATCAGCATGTTACTTTATCTCAAAGATTTTTGAATCTGCTTTTGAGTCTTAAGTACTAATTAAGGCATAACACATTGTCCTGGTTTTGCTGGGGCAGAGCCCCAGGCCAGCCACTAGCAATTTGGGCCAGCCCTTAGCAGGCTGCAGTCAGCCAGGGCAGCTGCCCCCAGCTGCCTCTCAGCTGGGTCCCATCCCATAATCGTCACACTCAGCATAAAGGGGGCAGTTTGAGGAGGGTGGGGGCTCCTCCTGAGCCTGCTCCTCCTCTTCCTTCTCCTCCTGCTTCTCCTCATCCCTGGAGGGTTTGCTCGTCACTCTGCTCCTGAGGAGCTGCCTTCCCGCTGGCTGTGGCCGCTGTGCGTTGGCTGGGCTGAGTGTCGCTGTGAGCACTTTCTGTTGGCACTGGGGGAGTTTGGCTGTGCCACGGAATCTGTTTGCATTGCAGCCGCCTGCTCCTCCTCTTCCTTCTCCTCCTGCTTCTCCCCATCCCTGGAGGGTTTGCTGGTCACTCTGCTCCTGAGGAGCTGCCTTCCCGCTGGCTGTGGCTGCTGTGCGTTGGCTGGGCTGAGTGTCGCTGTGAGCACTTTCTGTTGGCACTGGGGGAGTTTGGCTGTGCCACGGAATCTGTTTGCATTGCAGCCTGGGGGTCTCCTCTCCTCCTCCTGACCCCCTTCTCTGCTAGGGAGGGGTCATGGGGTGATACTGCTGTAGTTTAGCCCTGGGTATGGGCTGAGTGGAGGCAGGTTTCAAACCTACTACTCTCAATGCTGAAGAAATCCAAACTTTTTCCTAGTCCTTGTTAGCAAATATTTTGTTGAGAGTGAACATACAGAGCAGTGCTTGGGACTCTCTTTAGAAGTCTTGGATGGTGCCTGCTAAGGCTATGCTTTGCAGTTCTCTGTTGGTGGTCATTTAGCATGTTTCTAAGCTGCTGATGGATCTGAATTTAGCAGTAGAATTAAAAAAAATTAGTTCTATATCCAATACTTGCTTTGTTTTATGAATCAAGTAAACAAATTTATCATTAAAAAAAAAAAAAACTGTTGTTACTCTTGTCAATCCTGATGTTCCCAGTCAGGAACATTTCCCTGGTTATGAATTGTGAAAGGATAGAAGTCTATTCTTCCACCATTTTCTGTTGTAAGCAGCTTTTTCATTTTTATGATGAATTGGGTAGTATGAGGATTGGGTTTTCTCCAAGAGTTGCAATTCAGTTTTATATGAGGTCACTTAATAGTCTTTCTGTATATTGCATTTCAGTATTTGTTTAAGGTCAAGTGTATAAAATACCTTGGAGCTGTGGATTGAGTTTGGGGTGTTTTGTCTAATTATGCCAAAAAAGAGAACATAAATGAAATGCTTTTAACCTTGTAAACTTTTTTTTAAATGTGAATATCTGAAATACTCGATTCAGTTAACTCATGTCACATGCTAAAACTTTGCAGCGCTAGATGGTTTCTCCTTACTTACTTTTGGTGGTTAATAACTAGGTGTTAGGTTACAAAAATAATGTGAAATAAGGCTGGTAAGAGGCCTGGAAGCCTTTGGAGGGGTGCGTGGGTCGGGTTCGCTGTGGGTAGCGCTCGCTCAATCTGCATGCTTCGCAGGCTGCTCTCAGTATTTCAGATCTCTGGTGGCTGCGCTTGGTCAAGATGTCTCCTGGTCAAGAACTATCAGCACAAAGACAAAGGTCGGGAGGAGAGCACGTGGCTCTGTTTGCTCCTCTGCCGGAGCATGGTTGTGGTTTCAGAGTCAGTACCAGCAGATGTGAGGAGTCCGGTTAGAAGAGTATTGTTTCCTGTGCCAGCAGTAAGAGGTGTTGAGGTCCTTGGGAGCACTTGAGGATGCTGCGACAGTTTTTACCAGTGAAATATGGTTCTAGTTATTAATCTGACAGTGCTGTGGTGAGGCAAGTGTGAGCCAGGGTCAGGTGCAGCAGCAGAGGCCCAGGGGCACATGGCATAGGACTGACCCTGTTGAACTCAGAGTGGGTGACTGGTCTGAAGTTTAGGGTCTCTCTTTTTTTGGCTTTGTTTTACCTGGTTCCTCTTGTCCAGCTGTGTCAGCAAGATGCTGAATGGCTACAGCAGCCTGGGCTCGTAGTGCTGATGCTGCTGTACCCTTTCAGAGTGTCTCTCCTCCAGAAGCCGGTCCTGCTCTTCCCCTCATGGTACAAATCTACTTTCCGCTTTCATACGAGACCTGTGTTCCTCAGAGCGACTGCAGATCCCTGACGCTGTTTGGCATTGTGGAGCTCCCTGTAAGAAAGGGAAATGGTCATAAGTGCTCCTAAACGAGGTGGACGTGGATTATAAAGCAGCACTGTGTGCTGATTAACCGCACATTGACTGTGGTCTAACCTGTCTGAAGGGTGATGTAAAATGGGTATTTAGCAAGGCAGTACCGAGATCAGCGAGGGTGCACTGGAATTTTTCTAATTACTGTTTGGTAAGGCCATAAAGAGGGGCCCTAATAGCAACTGTTACATCCCTGAGCTCTTGCTGTGGCCTGTATGGATTTTTGGCTAACGGAACTGGGTGAGCTGGATTCTACCTTTTGGTGGCATTCAGCAAATGTCGTCTATATCGGCGGGGCCACCTTTGAAAACACCTTGCTCATTCACATCATCTCCAACTCCTTTATAACTGGGGGGAGTTTTCTGGGGGCACCATCTTGAAACCATTTAAAATTATTTTTGACTGCACAGGGGAGGATGTTGTGGCTTAAGTCCGAGAGCTTGTGAAGTCATTGCCCTCCTGTGCTGAAATTAGTGGGATATTTCAGTCATAATCTCATCAGTTCAGCAGAATAACCTCTGTTTCTTTGGCTTTCAGTGTTTACTGATGTGAACTCAGACCTATTCCCTAGATAAAACTGTGTAGAGACCTGGAAAATGGAAATCTTTTTGGTATGTGAAAAATTGGATTACCTACAGTTTGACAGTGATAGACTTACTTTTTTTGGCAGCCGCTTACATACTTTTTTCTATCCAGTTATGCCACAATGTTTTCAATATTTCCATCTTCTAAAATATTGCTGTCCCCATCTTGAATAAATAGGGAGTCTGAATTACGAATCTGTTCATGTTTTGTAAAGATACTTACAGTGATGAATTCCATCTCTTATTAATGAACAAACTAAATCAAGTAATTTGAACATACAGATTTTTCTATCTTGTAATGTTTAACTTCTCGAGATCTTCATATAAGTGACACCACAGTTGGCAGAAGACTTTGATTTTAGAATACAAGATCGATACATGGTTTGCATTTAATATTAAGCTTGGAGAGGCAAATAGTATTTCTTCTGACTATAATAAAACTATAATAACATGTAATATAATAGCTATAGTAGTTATTATCATCATCATCATCATGGCTTGGCTTCACGAACGAAGATCTGGGAAGGGCTGGTCTCACGCTCACTGCACGCGATAAGTGGG
>NW_010414470.1:105457-115136 GCF_000710305.1 Buceros rhinoceros silvestris
TGGCTGCCCGAAGGCTAGTGAGCCCATCCTGCCCATGGACACACTTTGTCTGACCCTTCAGCTGAGACCTGTCTGGCCTGGGAGACCCCACCGGAGGCACATGCCACCCCCAGCACAGCTCTCAACCCCACAAGGGCACGCAAGCTCCTTCCCCACGGCAAGGGGGTGCCCGTGAAAGAGTCGCTGCTCCACCTCCGGACATCACAGAGCCGGGCACGGGGCGGCCGGGACCTGCCAGGAACAGGAGTCCTGGAGGGTAATAGTTATTATATAATTATGTATTATATTACCATGTTATAGTTACTTCTACTTGACTTCAAGGTAAATGCTTAGAGCGAGCTCCCCAGGAAATATGAAATGATCCAATTCCTTTACCTCTGCCTTAGCCTATAATATTTAAATGGACACTTTTCATAACTGTTTATCTCAAACATCTGTGACGCACCAGAGTGCATGATGTCAATTACCCTCAGAAAACAGAGAAGGTAGTAAGTCTGCAAAGATCCTGGATGTGTTTTTGCAAGGAAACCTCTGCATTAGGCTTTTTTCTTTATGCTTTAATCAATATTTGCATGCACATATATTTAGATCCTAGCTGTACTCGGTACTAAGCATTTATTTCAGCCGCGTGAGTACCAGATGTCAATCTGTTCTGCTCTGGCACCTTTCACAAAATAATTTACGGGATAAACATGATAGATGGCACAGTTGTATGAATCGGTGTGGAAGGCATTTTAGTTTTAATCGTAAAATGTGAAAAACTAGTACTCAAAAGCTGGCAGAAACCACACTGTGTAACGGAGGGAGAAGGAAAAGCAGCTGTTTACACCAGGAAGTTTTAACAATCTGCTCTTTTGCCGAAGGTCTCTTTCCACTGCAACTTACTGTAACTCGCATTCAGGGTCATTATTTCCTAATAAGATGCTTGGCGTACTGATGACACTCCCTGAAAGATTGCTTTTTTCCAGTTATTACTAGTGTCTTACAATTACAATAATTCTTGTTTAAAGAATATGGAATCGTAAGTCTTCTACAAAATCTCTAGATGCTATGTGGTAACAATTTCGCTGAGAATGTAGAAAAAATGTATTGTCTCAGAGATGATACGGTGGCGTGGCTGACATTCTCATCTTGCCAACGATTGTGCTTGGTGTCGTTTCTGTTCTGTGTGTGTCTGTCTTGTTGTGGGTCCCTGCTGGTGAGAACGTGCCTGCTCACCTATCCTTTCTCCTGCAGTAGTGGCAATTGCGTTTTGCTGATTGCTTGCCTTGAGCACCTCATGTAGAAAGGAGATTTAAGAAGATAGAAAAGAAAGTAGTTGGACTGGGGATGGGAAAGAACTGTTTCCTTCCTCCTGCACAGCTTGATTTCCACCTTCCCTCAAACATCAACGGTTGCCACAGCTGATTCTGTATGGTGGCCTTGTGCTTCCTTCAGTGCCCCAAACCCCCAGCATCTAGTGTCAGTTAGTGGGAATTGCTCACTGGAACGGACAGCTGGGGGCAGGGGCAGTTACCCCTTCATTACTCTTCAGTGGTAATTAGGCCTGCCCAATGTTTTCTGACTGCCTGGAGTGGTGTCAGAAATTCCCTTCTGCTGCGGGGAAGGTGGAAGCTGTGGGTGTCTTCAATTTCCCTTGCTGTGGCACATCCTGCCGTGTGTACCGATCTGTATTACACGAGGTTGATTTGTTGAGTAGCGAGCATGACATAAAAGTTGTGTACATTCTTCTAGAGTAAGTGTCTGCTGCCGTGCTAACCTGAGACATGACCGTGCATTCAAGATGATCCCTCACAAAAAAGAAAGATGGTTATACCCACAACATTTATTACATGCCTCTGTTCAGTATGTAATTCAGGTTTGAACTTTTCTCTGAGTATTTGCCTGACAGAAGGTAATTTCTTCTCTTGGGCTTTATGACTGGTGTCTCTCAGCTTTGTACATGTCATCGTGCTTTCTGCCACTGTTGCTCTTCATGATACCACTTTCTTGTCTTTAGTCTTCAACTGCTTGAACTCACTTCTTTGAACTTTAATTCTATCCATGAGATTTTAAGTACAAGTACGAAACTTGTCAAGCCCTTTAGCTACATTTATCTGAATTTTTCTGATGTCAAGCTGTCTTAATTCAATGACAAAGTAATCCTGAGCTGGGCTTCTTTACTTTCCCTGTAGGGATTAAAGCATGTCCCACAAGACTAATTTTGAGGGTGAAAAATAATTTTAAAAGTTTACTGGATCTTTAACTGACTTTTTCACTAGTACATGGGATACCTGCAGTTGTGATTTCATCTGTGGTATGACACGAAGAGTAGTATTCGCTTCCCAGATTGTGTTCTTCCTTGCTGTTGTTCGCTGCTGTTTGACTGGCTCTGGGACAAGCATGTTTTAATGAACAGCATACGTTGTGTCCCGTTCCAGGAAATGTTCAGCCAATCCTTCATTAGGTTTACTGACAAATGACACCTAGGAATTATTCCAGTAAATCGTTCTTCCTTTGGCATTATTCTGCTATTCAAAATGACATACGACGATTCCATACTATCTGCTAATACTGCCAGCTGTACTGTAACACACATTTTTCATTCCCCGGTTCTTATGATGATGGATTTTGCACCTGTTTCTTCAATGGTGCAATTTGATGACATGTCACAGTAAATTGGCATCTAATCTGCATCATCTGCTTGGCTCTCTACGTAGTCCAGTCACATGCTATTCACATGCAGTGAGGTTTTTCCAGTGGAGTCAGAAGGTACATGGTGGTAAAGTTCTCTGCTGTAGGCAAAAATCATTGTGACACGTTGTTTGTACACACCAAGCATTACTGGCCTTGAGTTCGTGCTGGGCAGTGTTCTGTGTTCATGCTGTTTCTTGAACTCTTAGTGCTTGAGAAATGCCGTTTCAGTACACACAAATTCTACAGCTCTTTTTTTTTTCTGGGTTGTGAAAGCTTCCTCTTTTGAGTCTGCTGACTGATTCCTGCATTGAGTTGGAAGAAAATGGTTTGTTTTGATGGTTTCCATTTTTGCATGTTTGCCTCCCTTAGGTTTTTTCCTCCCAGCCTTATGAATTTCAACTTTTCTGCATATAGTGCCATGATGAGTTTAAAATTTTCATCAATTTCATCATTTTCATCCTCCTTACATGTTTTGATATGTTTGCTCTTGTACCTCTTCAGAAAATGCACTATTCCACAGTTCACTTGAAAGATTCAAGAGGGCTCGTAAAACAGAGACTCATCTACTCATAAAAGTTGCTGGAAATCACTGTGGATTTTTTCAAGTCCAGCACACCACACAGCTTGCAAGTCAGTGAGGAAAAACAGCAGTAATCACATGCTCCAACTGCGTCATCTCGTTAAAACTTTGGGCAGCTCGAGGCATATTTGTGCTCCTTCGTCACTAGGTGGCTTCCCACACTGCACAGCCCTGTTAACCCAAGAGAAAGGTCACCGGAACTTAACCCAATCCCCAATTTTCAAGTTAAACTACCTGGGGAAAAGTTTGGGGTGGGGAGAACAAGCTTGATTTTGTTTTGTAGAAGTATGATGTGTAGTTCTGTGCAGTTTCATACGATTCCTTTCAGTGCTCCGTTCGTGATTCTGTGGAGGTTGATTCGGCAAAGCTTTAACGTTCCAGATCCGGATTACAGGTTAGCGCTCAGTAGCGCAGGGGGACGTGTCCTGCCTGCGTCTCTGGCAGGTGCTTACTGCCAGAAACGGCTTTGGATCGCACAAGCAGCTTCGTGTCCTAGTCTGCTTGAATGAGATCAGTTCGACGACGTGTGCAGTTTTATGTATCCGTAGTTCTGACATCAATGTGCTTTCTGAGGTTGGAGATAAATTCTTCCTTGTTGAGAAGAGCATTCATTTGCTTCCCTTCTCTTGACGCCCACATACGTATTTCCTAAGGGAAGTCTGGACTGAATCCTGAGAAACATCTTACTAGTTTCTCAGATTACAGCAAATACTGAGAAGTAACCTCATATGTTGTACTTCTAATTGATACTGTGTCGCCTGTAGTCCCACATTTTCACATAAAAATCCCCCGAACTAGAAAAACAAGACAGGCACTAGAGAAGCCATTGTTTGGGAAAAATAACAGCTTGCTGAATTTCAGTGTGAGAAACCTCTGCGCTTTTGCGGACTCATAATTCTGGGGGATTTAATGACCTATTTTAAAGCGTATAAAACTTCAGTGTTTAAAGCAAAGTGCCCGTGTCTTTGCTGCTCATCAGCAGAATCGGATGACTTCTGGTTGCCTCATAATCATCCCTCTCGCTGGTGTTGGTATGACTTCTTCACAGTGTCTAGAAATGAGCACAATTTGTCAAAGGGTCTGATTGAAGGCTCTCTTGTGCCCTTTTAGGTCAAAGTGGGATTTTTTTTTTTCTTTTTTTTTTTTTTTCCTCTAGAGACCTGACAGGGAAATGTCTTAAGAAAGAAGAATCAGAACTGGGAAACATCTTGTGCTTGAACTTGTTCTGAGACTTGACCTAGATATAATTTTAATGGAAAAAGTAGTTTTCCCTGACTAAGATGGGTGGGCTGCAAGAACTTTATATTTCGCTTTATCTGTCAGAGTACATGAAGGCATGTTTTTATGGTGGTATTATTGATTTGGGTGAATTCATAACATTTGAAAAATCAGGAGGAACCGGGCATTTTGGCCGAGGTCATCAGTATGCGACAGAAGAACAAAATCGCTGAAGTAAAAGCTCTTAAACCCCCCCAAACAAATCACTAAAGAGTTGAATATTGAGATCGGATTTTGTGCAGTTATCTGCCAAACACAATGTAACATGTTCCAGATTATTACTATTATTTTAAGTGTTTTTTATGTGATAGTATCCTTCTTTACACAGTTTGTGTGGGGAAGAAAAGACTCGAAACTTAACACTCCTTAAGTCTGATATTTTCACTGAAGTTCAAATAAGCTGTGAGTTTTTAACCCGTTAGCTTACAAGGTCCTTATTCTTAAGATAATTTACTGGGTCTCTCTTACAATTGCACTGTGTGTTCCTTTTTCTGTTTATATAGCAAATACATTTTGAAATTTGGATTTTTGGGGTGAGTTGAAATTTTTTTCACGGAAGATTGAAAAATTTTGTGTTATTGAAAAGTCTCATGATTTGCATATTTTTCTACATTATTATTCTTGACTGTTCATTCTTGAAATGTGATATAATTTTTAAAAAGAGATTCCTAATTGTAAAAACAAGTTACACTGAATTAAGTAATAGATTTATTTCATGCTTCAGATCATCTAAAATAGTGTCAAATGCTTAGAGCAGATTTCTGTGCTCCTCCTCCTTTTGCTTTTACTACAATATGCCTGTTAGAAGAGTTAGTATTTATACCAAGAATAAATAAGTTTAAGAGGCACTTGAAGGGTTCCCTGTCCCCATTTGTGCAATTTAGGCAGTAAAATTGTAAATTTTTGTGGGCATGACTTCTTCTCCAGCAGGGTGGCTTAATAAAAAAACTGTTGAAATACTTGCTTTGAAATTTCTTGTGACTAGTTGGTTTAGATTTTCCATTGCTCCGAGACCAATCTCATCCAATAAATCAAGTGTACGTTTTACTAAGTATCTGCCTGCACAAATGGGATTGAACTCCGCAGTTGCTGTTCCCTTCAGGATCAGCTTATTTCTCTGCTTATAGGAGCTGAGGGTACTGAGTACATCCCCCAAAATGCTGAGGTGTTTCTGCGCTCCCATGCTGCAGAGCACCATGCAGTGCTGCTTCGCTGGGTGGGGAGAGGGGCAAAACCCCAAAGTTATGACAAACTAAAGGGAGTTCCTTCCTCTATCGATTGGATACCAGTTATGTGAAGGCAAGGAAAACCATGTCTGCTTCGGATTTTTATCTAGAAGAAAACAAATACAGAAGTGAAGATTTGAGAAGTGCCTGGAGACATTTTCACCCTGACTGATTCATAGTTGTATTTGGGATTAAGTGAACTGGATTGACTCATGTCTAGAGAAGATCTTTCACATGTTTCCCGTCTCTTTACAGAGATCACCCAGTAGTTCCCTTATTCGAGCGGTCATCTTTGTCTTAAGTCCAGACTCAGTTGAGAGGAAGAAAACAGAAGTGGTAAAACAAGATCTTCAATCCCTGTTTAGACTGTAACAAAAAATAGCTGTGGAAGTTTTTCTTTTTTTGGTGTGCTGGTACCTGTTGTTCTGTCATGGGATAGAGCTTGTGCAAATACTCTGTGTTCCCTTCTGCGATGTGTAGTAGTAGAGTAGGGTGTGCAGAAGATTGCAGTCAAAGGAGCACCGAGTGCTACACCTAGAAAATAAAGATCAGCTGATTCTCTGTGTCCCCTATAAAGCATGTTGATAGTCTATAAAACTCTCGAAAGTAAAAGCCGCCATCAGTATTTCGGGTGCCGTTTGCGGAGTGTTTCATGTCCGATGGAGCTCCCTGACTCATCGTTACATAAAACATCTGTGCAAACAGGAAAGTTTTATATGGATGGAGCTTAAAAATGGCAGTTATAGTAATACTACTACGGTGTAGTATTAGCTCGTGCATTGCCATGTCAAGGCAGATCCTTAGATCTCCTTTTAATCGGTTCTTTTTCCTTTATTGCAAAGAGCACAGCAGAAAGTCTCCTTGGGTGGCACAGTCGAGGCACGGTTCTTTCTGCGCTGTCTCTTCTCCTCGAGACTGATTCTACGCGTGCTCTCAAGGGAGGCAGCAGCGTTATGTACGGTGTGTCTCCAGATCTCCCGACTGGAGGCCAGGGTGGACCACTGATGGTGGTCAGTATGGCCAAGGCTGAGGTGGTGTTTCAGGGAGTCCTTACATCTCCTCCTTGGGGCTCTTCTCTTGCGGCAGCCGGTGGCGAGTTCACCGTAGAACACAATCTTAGGGAGGCAGTGATCCGCCATCCTGGAGACGTGCCCTGCCCAGCGCAGCTGCGTTTTCAGCAGCATGGCCTCAGTGCTGGTGACCTCTGCCTGTTCAAGGACAGCAACATCAGTCACATAGTCAGTCCAGTGGGTGTTTAAGATTGTGCGGAGGCAGCGCTGATGGAAGTGTTCGAGGAGTCGCAGGTGGTGGCGGTAGATGACCCCTGATTCAGACCCATACAGAAGAGCAGACGGTGCAGTGGCTCTGCAGACACTGATCTTTGTGCTTTTCTCCAGGTGTTTGTTGCAGGAGTATGAGTCCAGATGAAATACCCCTGGCAGGGTATGCTTGTGTGCTGGTGGAGCTCTGTGTGTGTGGTTCTTGCTGATGCTCTTTCTTGCAGACATTGCAAGTCCGAAAGCTGGTTTTTTTCTTGTTTGTGTCTCATTGCCAAGGAGTGGAGAAACCGGGCTGTCCTACTGGTGGGATTGTGTCAGAATTACTGAAAACAGGATTTATCCTTATAAATGGAGTTTAGACCTCTGACTCTTTCAAGGCAGAGAGAAGTTTTCCCTGCCGTCGCTATGTTTGGTTTTGATTTTAGGAGGAAGAGCGAGTACTCTTGGAGGGGTGGTGATAAGAAGTGAAGATTCAGTTGTTGGATTTTAACCTCTTTGGGTGATGATAAATTATACTGATTTATTACTTTCTTCAGAAGTACTATTGGTTGCCCCTTTTCTATGGGCATTGTCAGTCTATACATCAGGAAGAGTTGGTGGCTTTAAGTCTTTGTATCTTGAATACACTGAATGGAGGAAGATCCCTAAAGGATCCTAAAGGAATGCTTTTGCTCTTTGTGTGCTTGTTGACAGCTTGGCCCCTGAAACCTAAAATGACCCAGTGACATGATCGTACATGTTTAGGTAAAGCACAAAATCTTCTGTGAGATTAGGCTACAAAGTAAAACTGAAACAGGTTGCCCAGAGAGGGTGTGGAGTCTCGATCCTTGGTGATACTGAGAAGCTGCCTGGACATGATGCTGAGCAACCTGCTCTAGTTGCCCCTGCTTTGAGCAGAGAGCGCTTGGACTGGATGGTCTCCAGAGGTCCCTTCCCATCTCAGCCCCTCTGTGTTTCTGTGGTATTAAAAAAATAAGAGCAACAGGAAAACCCACAAGAATTTAGATACAAACACTATGGGTGTTAGCGCAGTTGCTTAATACTGGTGGAGATCTTCACTGCAGAGGTAAGTGTTGTGGTTTCACACTTTAAGAAGTAATTCCCCAAGCGAAGGGTTCCCCATGCCATGCAGAATGCATCCCTGTTTGCTCTGCAGTCCTGTGGGCCTGCTCCGCCTCAGGAAAGAGGAGCTCTCTTTCCACATGCCTTGCCTGCTAGGCAGCGTGAAATAATCCCACTGGAAATATGCACCCCAAGCTTCTGCCTCTAATTTAGCATGTTGGATTTCATCAGCTGGATTTACAGGAAGAATTCAATGCTTCCCCCCCCCCGCCCTTTAAAATTTATTTTTCCTAATTCTTCCTGCAGAACATTTGCTTTTTATTTCTCTTGAGGTAACCATGTAGAATTTTGGTTTTAGAGTTTATCTTCAGGACATTGAGAAGTAGGGTTTAGACTTTTTTTTTAGGAATTTTGTTGGTATTGTGAAAAGGAGCTATTTAAGCAAAGGTCAAGTACAAAATTGTGTACTCATCACATGAATTTATTTTTCCTAATTCTTCCTGCAGAACATTTGCTTTTTATTTCTCTTGAGGTAACCATGTAGAATTTTGGTTTTAGAGTTTATCTTCAGGACATTGAGAAGTAGGGTTTAGACTTTTTTTTTAGGAATTTTGTTGGTATTGTGAAAAGGAGCTATTTAAGCAAAGGTCAAGTACAAAATTGTGTACTCATCACATGCTTATCTGGCTTATTTTTAAACTAATACACAAGTGTCTGAGTATCACATGGTCTTTCTTGCATTGCAGACTGGTGCCAGACTTGGTGTCTTCACTGTTTTATTTAAGAGATAACTGTCTGGTGGGTTTTGTTTTCAGCGAGTAGGTTTGTGAGTCATGTATGTTGTATAATGTTACTTGGATGCTTGAAGTTTAATCATTTTGCAGAAGGTAGATGGAGGTTCCATCTTACAGTTTAACTTGGTATTAGGCTGAAAGCTGCAGCTGGGGAATGTTTACTGAAGGGTTTGTTTAGTCATTCACATTCCTGTGTTCCAACGGTTTGTTTTAGCTCCTTTGTTAAAGAGCTTGAAGAACTCCCTTTATTATTGGTGTAGAGGCTTTTTTCTTCAAGTTAGGGTTTTTTCATTGACTTTTTAAAATTTTTTTCCTGTCCAAAACTATACATCAGGTACTTTTCTAAAAAGCAGGCGTGGGTAAAATAGCATGCTGATTCACAGAACTAGTCAAATATGTATGGAGACTTTTTTTAGGAATAATTTAGTGAAATGTAATAACTCTTCAGACTTTGGTTTTAATTTATCGCTCATTTAGACTATTCCTCGTGCAAGCGTTAAATAATAGAGGAAAAATGTTATTGCAAGTTGAACTATTTATGTAAGTATCAACATTTTTAGGAGAGTTCAGCTGTATAGTTCATCACTGTTGAATGAATGAATTTGCAGTTCTATAATTCACGGTAACATAGTGGCATCTGTTCGCCAAGCATGCGGGAAACATTTCAATAACCTTTGCATTCCAGCTGGAGGGTTAGTAGCGATGTCTCTGCTAGGTTTATCCATTTTGTTTGGAGAGGCGTAAGCTAATGTGCTTGTTGGCTCCTTGCTGCAGTTTGTAGGG
>NW_010414470.1:115280-115530 GCF_000710305.1 Buceros rhinoceros silvestris
TAGGAGGTTTTGCAAGAGAGTGTCAGTGTATGTGCAGCTGATCTCAAGTGTTTCTTGAGTGTGTTTAAGTAATGATGTAGGAATTTTTTGTGGAAACTGGCCACTCGGAGTTTAGAAATGCGTATGTGAAAGCGCCAAAGTAGTATAGAACTTACACTAAGTGCTGTTTAGTTCTTGCCCTTATTCGTACGCGTCCCCTTCTCATATAGATGTTCTGCTCATGCCCTGGCTGTACATCCCCTGTGTTGGT
>NW_010414470.1:115658-120378 GCF_000710305.1 Buceros rhinoceros silvestris
TAGTGCAGACGCTTTGTAGCAATTCCTGACATGTCTTTTATGATTCAGACAGCTGTGGATCTTAGTGCAGAGCTTTAATGGGGATTTTGATCGTTAAACTAGGCCCTGTTGCTGTATTACCAGTTCATTCTAGCAGCTTATGTGCTTTACAACTGCTGCTTCATTGGGTGGAAGTACAGTGAGGAGGCATCATTTGTGGTGCTGAAGTCAAACATGGGAGTGAAGCCGTGCCTCCTCATACAACAGCAGTCAACTAAGAAGAACAGAAACTTTGTAAGAAGCTACAAAAATATTTTGAAAAATAGGGGTGAAGTGATGGTGGAGGGTTTTTAGATGCTGCATCTCTGTGATGGCAAAAGGGACACTGAAGGGTTGTGTTTTACTATGGTATTTTTATTCTTCTTCCACAGTATCTCCTTTTCTGAACACGATAGCTTTGTCCATATACTGCATGTTGAGAAAGTGGGCGTAAGGGCCCATTCTTCCATGTCCATGGAGTTGTGAACTGCCATTTAAAATCACACTGTGTTTCTGGCCCTCTTTCACCTTTGTGCAACGTTAATCAATGTGCCTTTAAGTTTTACATGGAGTCATACAGGTCATAAATGTGCAAAGCCTGTTTAGTCCCCTGAGTGGAGCGTATTTGTGCTTCTCCATATTCATTGGAGATGTTCAAATCAACACAAACTGTAAACGAGTCTCACCAAAAAAAGGTGCAATTTGTCAGTTTTCTTATGAGTTGCATCTGGCCACATTTAAACCTGTGAATTCACTTAACTTGAATTCACTCAAGAATCCTCCGCTCTCTTCTGCAAACACACCTGCATCACATGGAGAAGAGATTGATGGGGGAAAACTGCCCTGAGTGTACTGTATGAACTGTAAAGAGGCGTCCCTCGATGAACAGATGTGCAGTAAGCTGTTACGTGCGCTCATGTCTAAGGCAGTTTATGCAAACTAGAGAATCTAAGTTTCTAGTCTCACTAGACTCGATGGAGATAAGTCTCTCTTCACCCTTTGCTTTTCAGAAAAGTGTTATTTCCTTTGGAAGAAGCAGCCATTCAGCTGATCTAGACTAACATAAAGCCACTGTATTTATTGAGCATTTATATTACTTTCACAATTCCATTTCAAAAGTGATCGTGGCTTTTATCCACCTGTGTGTGTGTTGTGCTGTTTTTGTTTTGGTTTTTTGTCTAATCATGGTTCCCTGTTTTACAACTGTGTCTGTTGCTTCTAATCGTATGACCCTGAACCTCCAAGAACAGCCTGGCTGCATCTTCACTGTACTCTCCCATCAGCTGTTTGCAGAAAGCAGTGAGATCTCCTCATCCAAACAATGAGTAAGCAGTTCTCTCAGCCTCTCCTGGTGTGCCATGAGCCGGACCCTCTAATCATCTTGGTGTCTCCTTCCTGTCTACTTGTGTGTCACTTGATGTCAATATCTGCCTTGTTCCGCTGAGCTCCAGACGGGACACGACACTACAGATGCGGCTCGCAAGGTCCGGAGGGCACTAGTGATTGCAATATGTTGGGTTCATTCTTCAGAGGACAGTCCAGTGTGTTTGAAGTCTAGAGGTCATACTGCTGGCTCACATTCAATTTGTTGCCCACTTGAACCTCAAAGTCCTTATCTGCAGCGCTGCTTTCTAGCTAGTCCGTTTCTTCCCCACCTGCAATTTTGCCTGGAGTTTCTCTATCCTACATGTGGGGCTTCTTATTTGCCATTGTTGAACTTCATGAGGATCCTGTTAGCCCATTTCTCCAGGCTGTTGATATTCCAATCCTGCCCCCCAGCATGTAAACTTCTCCCCCCACCTCCAGCCTGGGATTTCCTGCAGATACATGCCTTCACCTATGTCATTAATAAAGTCAGGAAATAATAGTGAGGAACAGCAGCCACCAGTTAGACTTTGCACCGCTGACCGAAACCCAACAGCCCAGCCAGTTTTTAGCGTATCTTCTTGTCTGTTTGGTCTGTATCACAGCTATTTGGCTCTAAGGATTCTATGGGAGACTGTGGAAAAAGCCTGCCTAAAATAAAGGTACGTGACATCTCTAGCCTTGCCGTCCCCACAGGTTGGTCATGTCTTTATAGAAGGCAAGGTCAAGTCAAGATTTCTTCAGATAACTCGGCCTCCCAAAGAAAATGTAATTTTAGCCCCTGTTTATAAAAGGAAATAAACATCTTGTAGTAAGATGTCGTCAACCTTATCTGTGAAAGCGTTTCTGCAGGGAGGTTGTGGGGTGGTGCTTAATGAATGGTGATGTTCCTTGCCGCGCTGGCTTGTTGGGTCTGTTCAACAGCCCAGAAGAAAGCCCCTTCGTCCAAAAGCTTCAGTCTTCGGAAGAACTTTGTTAAAGCAGATGAAAACCTGTTTCAGTTCAGCCATTGCAGAGATAATGTTGTAGCCAGATCCGGCTGTGGAAATACCAAGAACAATTCTATTTCAGTGTTGACTGAGGCCTGTAAACAACTGACTTGCTGAGCCTCTTTGTGTTGTCTGTCCCTTCTTTTTTATTAAGTCTTGCTCATGATGACTAGAGCTGCCTCTTGTGTGTTTTCCACCCTGTAATGTCTAGAAGGCTGTTTAGCTCCTGAATTCCCAAGGGCTTCTGTGGCCTTTTTTAATGCTCTGTTTTGTGCATTAAGTGCTTTAGTTGTGGTCTTTCTGATTTTCTTTTAAATGACTGACCATAACTATCTGAGTTGCAGTGGAGGTGACAAAAAAAAAATCATCCACTTAAGTCTAAGAAGATAAAAACTAGTTGTCTTTGTTAAAGCTAGCAAGTTATGGTTTCTGTCGGAGTTGGCAGCAGCTGAACTGGAAAAGTTTCAGATTCACCACAGACTTGAGTGGTTAAAGAGGAAATCGAAGCATCCAAACACCGGCCAACTAGCTTGGAAGAAAGTCAGACCTTTCCAGTCACTGGGACATGAGGACATGGTGGGAGAGTTACAAGTATAATGGCCACTGAATACGAGACAACAAGAACAAGATAAGAAAATGGCAGGGGGGAAAAAAGGTAAAATAGAAGAAAAGAGCTGAGGAATCATCAGGAAGGGAGAATCTTAGAGAAGTAAAGCAGATGGAGAAGTTGAGGGTCATTAGTTCAGTAATGAAGGGGTTTCTGCACTGTCACTGTGCTTTCAAATTCTGCAAAATTCATTTAAATATATTTAAAGAATAACATCATAAAATAATGAAAACAATTTATAAATGTTATTTGCCTAATTATTCTAATTAGTTTCCCTAATTATTCAGAAGTACTGTAAGTTTCATTTTCTTGAGGGTGTATGTGGGCAGTAGGGAAGATACTGTCCATACAGATAATCTGACTGACCCAGCTCTGTGGCTGGGTAAAGGGGATCAATTTGCTTTAAAAAAAACCCTTGGAGACTTCAAGGCAATCATTGGGCCCCAGGTTTAAATTTCCAGTTTTAAAAGAAGTCAGTCATCGGATTGTGTAAATCAGTCCATTAAATTGCTTGGAAAATCTCGGGCAGATTTAGCATTGGGCAATTCTGGGGAAATGCGTGGTCGTCTTTCATTTTCAGTTGACAGAGTAATACCTAACAAAGAGTAAGTACTTGAAGCATGTTTGTCTCTCTGTACTGCTGCATGTGCTTCATTTTCCCCAGCAAGACTAACCAGTTTATCACAAGAGAGAGATAACACTGAAGAGCAACAACCTGGTGTTAATTGCAGGTAACGCCTAGATCCTTGTTCACATTGGAGCTTTTAACATTTCTACCGCCCCCTCAACCAGTAGGTAACCTTTTGGGGCAGAAAGCTTTGTGGAGACACAGTCATTAGGAAGGGATTTTTCTAGATTCTAAGTGGTGAGTTTGTTTTTATTGTGCACTTATTCCATTATTTTACCCAGACAATTCAGATCCACTTTCCCACAGGCATTTGGCAAGTACTTTTTTGGAAATCAGTCTGATGGCAGTCTCAGATAAATTCTAAATTAAGCCTGGTAGTTTCAGTCCTGCTGCAATGTGTCTTTCTTTTTTTTTCCCCCCCTCAGGATGTTTTGACCAGTACAAAAACAATACCTTTTATCCCCAGACTCTGTGTGGTACCTGCTGCGTGTTACAGAATTAACTGCATCCTAATGTTTCCTGTGAGATTTCACTGCTCTAAAAGGGTCTGTCCCAAAAGCCATTCAGGAAGTAAAAACAATAGCTCTTATCACAGGCAGTGGTCTACTTTTTCAACCGTGTTTTCAGTGTGGGTGATTCAGGAGCTGCTAATGTTACGAAGATGCATCGTAAATGAAGTGGATTGCTTCTAGAAAAACCCTTGGCTGCTCTTACGCTTCTCCTTCTGCTTATGGAGATCTGCTGAGGTGCTGCATTCCTGAAATAGGACTTCACGTGTGCTTGTTGTATCCACCCCCCACCCTGTTATGTAGAAGGCACAGTTTTCATTTAATCCTTTGTATTTTGTTAGAGCTTTGAAAGCTGAGTTTTGTGAAGCTTATGAAATTGCCCGTTACAAACCCAATTAGGTTTTACGGCAAGTTCTGTGCTAAGTTACACTAAGTCATCTGCCCCCAGTAGAGTTGTCTAAGAAAATAATACAGTTTGATGCTTTAAGTACTCAGACGTTTGTCAAGTCACAGCTCTCTAAAACTCTATAAATTAAAGTAAGTCTCTAAGAATCCTGTCCTCAGAGGTCATTTTCCAATCACTGCTGTTCAGTGGAGGAATCTG
>NW_010414470.1:120505-138753 GCF_000710305.1 Buceros rhinoceros silvestris
CGCTGAAATAGTGATGTCAGGGTATTCTGTCACTGTGTCTCTGGGATTAACCATGAGCGGATTTCCAAGAAAGTATCTTTTCTATCTAAGGTTTTTTCTACCCTAACTCTTTGTTTCTACCCCCTTCATTACTACTATTTGACTGAGAGCAGGAGTCATGCAGATATTATCTCTCTTCATGAAGTGTTGAAAGAATTGATTACTTGGCGTTCCAGTGTCCTGGCATTTTCTGCTCTGTGCAGCCACAGAACCTGATTTGTCTGCCTGTGCTATTTTAGATGAGGAACGTTCTTGATATTACTGACTGTCATGATCTGCCTCCAAAGTTGTGGTCTGAATGGCCAAGCAGCTCTTTGGAAATGTTTCTGAGATAACTTATGTCTCTGTGAATCATAGAGCTATAGGTTGAACTGCAGAGGAAAAAAAAAAAACCATTGCAGTTTTTAGGAAGCATCTAGCCATGCACCGTTTTGGGTCTGGGTGGGGAACACCAATCTACCCAGCTTAGCAAAGCTTAGGAACGCTTTAGCTTGTAACATCCGTTTCAAATGCCTGAATGAACGAACGCCAACAACTGCCGAACCTGGCAGGCAGAATAATTAATCAAGAAGTTCTTTAGCCAAACACTAAAAATTGCTGCTGATGCCCTTGGTTTTGCTGATGTTAAATCATTGGCCTTGAAGCGAGCAGGTTGTGTGTGTGGTGATGTTAACTACCTACCTGTGACCTTTGAATCGCCTCCACTTGGCTGCAGGAATTCGCTTTCACAAAATGCAAATATTTAAAGTGCCAAATTAAATCGTATTACAGCTTGTCAAACTGACTGAGCTCCCTTCTCTCCAAATTCTTTTGATTAGTAACGAGTGAAACATTATCAAATAAAACACCAGCCTCAAAGGCCTTCGGAAGAACAAAACGATAATGTGCCGCGTTCCCATTTTGCGGAGCGTGGGCTGGGTCGCAGAATTAAAGTAGCATCCCATAGTAGTGTCCTGCTTGTGTGCAGTGCCACATGCTGTGTAGCGTTTCTTGTAGGGCCATCGTATTTTCTGCTAAAACTGGTGAGAGGCTTTTTCTTACTCAGTTGGCATTGTACTTTCAGAGCGGTTTCCAAGTCAGCAGTCAAGTTTGGAATTTAGAAATTTTGGAAGTAAAGCAGCATTTACAGAGGTAAAATAGAAAGAAATATTCATGGCATTTAACTATCAGTACCGTGTGATACTTCTACAAATATATTATAATGCTTTTGCTAGGTTTACAAAACTCTGTGTCCTAAGACGGAAAATACTTGTCATTTTACTGGCTCTTGTTTGGTAGATTGTGGCTAGTATCCATCTCCTTTTCCCCTGCTGGGAGTACGTATTGCTGGTATTTCTTTTGCTTAGTCAAGTTGCAAAGTTAGTTTTTTCTTTATTCACACTACAGGAAATTTTTATCAATATCACATTTGATAGGAACTCTAAAAGTATCTTTAAAAAGCCAAAATCCTCTGTAAATGGTATTTTGAAACAAGCAATTCATGCTTCCCTTTCAGGAAAACCACAGTTTACTAATAGAAAATATTCTTGGGCTGGACTTATTGAGACCTCCTAAGGCAGTCTGGTGGTAGGTGCGGGTGGCAGTGCTGAGCAGTCCTCCTGTAATTGTGCTGATGTGATGTTCCACCCATGTTCAGGGCACAGAACTACTGGCAGGATTTTTATTTTTTTTTAGTAGGGCAAACTTCATAAAACCTTGGATTTCTGTTACTAGCCAGATTTCATAAGGGCGGATATTGGTCTTTGAGCTGAATGAGGGTTAATGATAATTTATTTCTGCATGTGTCTAATTTGGGAGAAGACAACTGGGGTTTGGTTGGGTTTTCTGTTTGGTTTGGGTTGTTTTTGCCAGCTTGTTAGGTTGATACCAAGCAAGAATTTACAGGATTATTCAGGAAATTTTGGGGGCACTTCCACCTCCCTTCCCTGAAATTAGCCACCTGCAAAGCAGGGATCTTCTGTCCTGTGACACTGCTGCAGCTCTTTGGCTCTCCCCCATCTTGCTCACAGATGTCTGGTTTTGGTCAGTCCCATGCAACATGGGTGACTAGCACACGGGAGGCACGTCGCAGGCTCTAACTGAGCTGTTTTCTGAGCCTTGAATGAAAGATGTTTTATACTTTTCCTATCTGAGGGTGGAACCCTGCCTCCACGGTGCCTGGTGGCACAAGTCCTGTTAAGAGGAATTAGGGTTTTGCTCCTCGTGTTTGTACTCTCATTCTCATCTGCTGCTGAAATGCACTGATCAGCCCCACCGAAGGAAAGTCTGGATTTGTCTGCTCTGTCGTAAGTTTTCTTACTCATCGTTAGTTCCTTCTGTAAGGGGCAGCCTTTCACGTTTGCCGTGTGTTCTATGAGCAGTACTACTGCTTTGAAAACAAGGAGTCGGCTTAATCTAACGTGCAACGTGAGCACATACTCGCTGAAGAATGTAAAGGCTGCTGTTTCCTATGTATACCACAAAATTTCAGGCACTTGACCAGAATGTCGATGATGTTCAGCTTAGGAACGTGTTCAGAAAGTTTTTAATTAGCCACATGGTAGTAATTTGTGGATAATATTTTACCTTGCTGTGAAATAATTCTGTGTATTGGGCTCGTAGCTGATTAAAGGTTAATAATTCAAAGCAAAAGGTTAATAATTCAAAGTACTTTAATCAGTTTAGGATGTTGGAAAATCAGGACTCAGTGTTGTTTTGTTCTGGAATTGCCCCAAAACTTACCCAAAACATTTTAGTAATTACTAAGACCACCATCATTAATAATTGTTTCTATAACTGTCTGTCATTCCTTTCTGTACGAAAGCTTTGACCTGTATGAATATAAACTAACACTTGCAAACCGATGTTAGATGCTGGGAGAAGGGTCCCAGTTTAACACAAAGAAAACACCCTTTGGCAGCTACTACTGGGTTTGCTTTTTTTTTTTCCAGTCCCATATATTGGAGCTTTGGCCATGGTAAAGGCTGATTTATCAAGAGACCTTCCCCTACTGGGCTGGTTTTAGGTGATTGATTGCAGGCAATGCCCCGATTCTCAGAGTTCCCGACAGCCTTTTTCCTGCCTGTGGTCTGAGCGTGTGGCAGCGTGGATGTATGAATAATTTGTTTTGCTGGAAACTTGGAATAGAGGCTGGCTTACCAGGGAAAAACCGCCACAGATCCTTTGTTATAGTTACGGTTTGGTTTAAATTTTCATTTTCAAGAAGAGATAATTCTCAGATCTATTAGAATTGCTTAGTTCAGCATTTATACAAGTATTTGAAACCTGCACGCTTTTGTTGGTCAGCTCTAGCCCAGAAGACTTGTTTTTTTTTTTTCCCCCCGAATTGGAATTCTTAAATATGGTACAAATAGGATTTAAAAGTTCTGTCTTTTCTGCTTGGCTTTCTAAAATTATTTTTTTTGTTACATCAAAGTCTGTCTCGTTTTGGTTTTGTTCGAATTTGAATTCTTAAATATGGTACAAATAGGATTTAAAAGTTCTGTCTTTTCTGCTTGGCTTTCTAAAATTATTTTTTTTGTTACATCAAAGTCTGTCTCGTTTTGGTTTTGTTATGTAATCTGTAAGTACCAAAAAACCCCAAACCCCAAAATTATTCAGACATTCCACAATATTTTTATTGTGTATTAGAAGTTAATTGGTGCAGCAAAACCTGGAAAAAAGTCTGTCTCCAAATCCCAACTTTCAGCTCCTACTCCAAAATAAATTAGTTGTGCTTGAAGACTATAGTAATAAAGCTCTTGGAAGTGACCCCACATAATACTGTGAATATTTGGAGAATAGGTTCCCCTTCTTCCTTCATGCTTCACATTTCCATTTGCTCTTTGTCATCAGTTTTATTGCAGAACCAGAGAAAAGCTGCCATTAACCGTATTTTTTTCAGGTAGCCCAGGACTTATCTTGAAGCATATTTGCCCAGAAAACAGCTCCGAAAATGCAGGAGAATCTGGTTTACTAGAAAGTAGGTCTTGTAGGAAAGGAACATTGATCAAAAATATGAAATTTATCCTCAAGGTTTGGAGTTTAATAATTTAGGTGTATGCTTAGTACTTCGTACTCCTAGCATTTAGTACTCTTGCTGTCAAGCTTTTCCAATACTGATACCCAAATACAGAGCAAAATACAGTGAGAAATAGAGGTATGATCTGTGCATAAATTATAAAGGTAAGAGAAGGAAGAGGTAACACGCTGTTTATTCATAAATACCCTGTACGTGGATTGTTATGATAAAGAAACAGAAAAAGTCTGTATAAAAAGCATAATTAATCCTTTTTGTGGTACATCAACACCAGTTTAGATTTTGGCTTTATTTAGATCTATTACACAGGAAAAATGTACAAATTTGTTTTAAATAACTTATAAAATTACAGTTTTATCAATCTTACTGCCTTGAAGAAGGGCTCCAGAAAGCTCTGCTTTCATGGACGGCTACAGTTCAAGATGACAAAAAAATTAGTAATAAACTTTTTATTGAAACTCACTTTTACTCCAGATTTGGGATAAGACAGACTTTGCAAATTGAAGTGATGAAAGTTGTTGTTGGTGGTGGTGTAGCCTTTTTTTTTCCTTCTCAAGTCCTAGCTTAAGTCTAATACATTTGCGTCATCTCGAGAAATAAAATCTTGATGCATCCATTTGTTACGGAGGGCTGGCAAAATTCTCTTTTGTGGGTAAAAGGGACAACGTTAAAGTAACCTTGGGGTCATAGGGTATGATTGTTGCAAGTTAAATCTCTTCTTGAATAACAAAATAGCTGGTAGTGTTATTTTCTTTGAGGAGAACAAGGCTTAGTGCAGACATCATCAATGTAAATCTGTGGGTCAGCCTATGTATGACAGGTAGTTGTTTTTCTTTGCTCTCTTCTCATGGTTCCACCTGGCTTCTCCAGCCTGGGGCCGGATGTGCACAGAAGACTGGAGTGAAGGAGTGAAGCTAAGCCTGGGAGTTTCCCAATACCTGTAATTTAGTTTTTATTTTGCCTGACAATTAGTTTTCTCCGAGTCGAGTCTGGTTTGCCCAGGCCGGTAGCTGGTGCGTGATCTCCCCATCTCTATGTAGACCCATGAGCTCCCTTGTTCCTCTTCTCCCTGTTCAGTGCCCCGTCCCAGCCCACCTCCCCAGGCTACCGATGGGAAGCGTAGCATCGCTCTTTAGGACATGAGAATGTGCATCACCGATCCGTAATGCTCTGTTTGTGTTGCTGTGTGGAAGAGGGCTGGTTTACCTTAGTGAACGGTGCAGAGGGGATGGAGTGTGACAGCGGGATGACTGGATGACAGCCTGCTTAGAAAGGAAGCATTGGGTCGAGTGCGGAGTTGGGCTTTAAAAACAAGAAAAGAAAGAAAAGGAAAAAGAAAGAAAGAGGGATATGTGCTTTGCAACCCTGGAAGAATTGAAGGAGTTGGAGTCACCAGTGGGAAGCAGGGAGAGAAATAAGTGCCCCCTGTGCTGTGAGGGGAAGCCCTGTGTGGGGTTCTTCCGGTGGCCCGTGACCTAGGAGAGAACACCAGTGTGCTGCATACACGGAGGAAATGTAAACCAGCTGTCTGCTCATACACTCCTGATCTCCAGCGCTGCTCTTTTAAACGTGCCTTAGGTCTGGCACAATGAAAGGCTTTTGATTTGCAGAAGAAAGGTGAGATACAGAAATGATTTCACAGCTGATGAGTAAACTGTCTTGGGGAGGGAATGAATCACTTCTTTGGAGCAGGTTGTGGAGGTTCAGGTTTAGGTCTTTTCAATCTCTTTTTACTAGAAATTGCGTATTTTACTGAATGGCAGCTCATTTCATACACGTTTTTAATTTTTAATAGACCAGTCTCATGGCTGCAGTTAGGCAGTATCTTAGTTTTCTGATCTAATATGAATGCTAAAATCTGATGCTTGTGTCTGATAGGCAGGAGGAATAATTCACACAAAGTTCTCTAGTAATACTCCTGTAGTTAAAGCTTTGGCCTTTTCTGGCACTCAAATATATCGCAGCTGTGGCTTTTTTATTGTCACAATGGACAGATTTTCAGATGTTCTAGTAACTATGAACAAGGTGTAGGGGTTTTTTCGTTTGTGGTTTTTCAGATGTTTAAATGATTTAACCTATGGAAAGGTACAGGGCTTTGAAGGGGGGGGGATGGGGGAAACTCCTTTTAACGGTCCGATTACTGCATTGGCGGCACTGGCAGGATCCAAGGGGTAATCCAAGAGAAACATACGGTGAGTGGTAGCTTTTGTTTTGATCTTTCCAACCTTTTCCTTTGAATTAGTCCCTTTACTGCATTGTCAGGCACATTAAAAGCATTCACGTTATTCCTTCAGTCTCTTACGGGAGTTTTTTATTAGCTCGCCAATCTTTTGTGCCAAGCTGTCTTTACTCTTAGTGATTCTGTCTTCATTATGTTATTTGTTTTTTTATATATACAAGCTAAATGGAGGAAAAAAAATGAACTCAAATGTATTTTCAAGAATGTGCGCTGATTTTAAAACCCACTTTTACCCTTTAGTTTCTGGTTCAGTTTGGATTTTTAGCGTAATAGCGGGATTGGAAGCCTGGAGATTGACCTTTAGGAATGAACAATTATTGACCCTATTATAGCTTTCTAGAAACTGAGGATTTTCTTTTTCTAAACAGGTGTCTCAATGCATGTACCTACTGCAAAACCAAGCACGCCAGGGGAGATCTAGCAAGTTATTCCATTGAAGAGCTCGTGGACAGAGCCAACCAGTCTTTTCGAGGTAAGGAGTTTCCTCCCTGTGATAAAAGGCAGCCTTTGGAGTGTAGCGACTCTTCTTTTCGCACATGAAGATACCATACAGCTCTATTATGTATTGATGTTCTCAACAGGCGTAACAGTGTGTCTGGCGGTGCCTGCGCTGTCGTGATATTGGACCCCACTACTTCCAGAACGTAGTCCTACAATAAGGAACATTTTGTTGTGGTTCCAGTTTTGCTCAAATGAAGTTCTGCCCAACCATGTCTTTGTGACTTCGGGATAACTGTGATATTGGGTCATTTTACTCCGACTCTGGCTTCTCAAAGGGGAAGACAGGAACTTCTTTTCACTCAAGAATAAAAGTATATTTCCTGAACCTCCTTAGGACTCTTAAAACCCTGTTTCAAGGTACTTTGATTTTTCTGGCAATGAATTTCCTGGACAAGTTCTGGGATGTTTCTGAGACCTTTGCAAAGTTTATCAGCTTTTAACAGGGTGTTTGTAGTGTCACGTGGATCCAATCAAACATCAAAAGCTTTTCTTGCAGTTCAGTGCTCTGTGCCAGTATCTGCCCAAAACTCTTGTGCGCCTGGTGGTTATGATTGCTTTCTCCTACCTCAGTATTTGTTCCTTATATCTAAATTTTGCCTGTGTTTCAGAAACTAGAGATTTTCAAGTAATGCCAGTATTCATTTCTGATGCAGTCTCTGGGAAGGCATAGATGTTGGGTTTTGTGTTAAGGAATTAAATCTACATTAAAAATATTGAGGTAATTCAGGTGTAGCATTTCCTTCCATCTGTGTCTCAAATACTTTGAATCCAAAGTAGGACAATAACCACGTGTGAAGTCACATCCTCTACGCATGTACGAATAGTATGTGTGTTGGGTTTATCTTACGACTTGGAGTGGTGCAGCTCTTCCAGTAAGAAGCAGGTCGCCAGTGACTGAACATAGTTTCAAATCCATCCTTGTTTAGGGATCCATAATGGACCTTATTTAGGTCAGCAATGAACTTCTGGCTGTTCTTGTCAGTAGTGTGCAAGGAAGAGCCCTTTTCCTCACCAGAGCCCACCTCCGCAAATTCTTGAGTTCTAGATTATCCACACAGAAAATTCTCAATTAAGATTGTAAATGCCTTTTTCTTTCGCTTTTGTTAGAAGCCAAGCTCTTCTCCATTCTTCTGTAAAGCTTATTTGTAATTGCCATGAAATTTCTCCTGTTGCTCGGGTTTGTGCAATTAATGCTGCTGTGGTTGTGAATTGAATTGTTGGTTACGACAGGCAGGAATCCTGCCATGTCTCAGATCTTGTTTTAGTAGTTTCTAAAACCTGTTTGCATATTATGAAATGGACAATAACTGAAGTACAAGTATAAATACGTGTATTACTTTGGTGGAGAAAGCAGTTCAGGAAACAGGTTTCAGACAGCTAGAGGTTTTCAGTGGTACAAGTGATGTTGAACTTGGTAAGTAGTCACCGTGCAGGAGAAAAGCTGCCTTTTGACAGTGTCGGTGGTGGTTGTGCAGTGATTTCCAGGCGCAAGGAAATGCCTGGTGACAGCAAGACATGTAGGTAGAAAAGGAACACTACATTCTTTTCCTTTTATCCAGAAAAAATTCAGACTTGTCTGAGTAGCAGCTGTTACAGTTGTATTTGCATGCCACGGAGTCCACATGAGAATAACATAACAATGTATTTGCTTGATCTGCTAGGAAAGAAAACACAAGTTTTCTTTGTCTTTGCAGACAATAAACGTGAAATTTTGGAAAGTATTTTTAACTTGAAGTATTTTACATTTGGATTGAAAATTCTGTAATTCAATTCGTCTGTCGTACTGTGGCCTTTATTATAAATATTGACTCTTTCAAAATAACTTGCTTTCTGATGGAAAAACTTGCCCTTAAGCTATTGTTTTGAAAATTCTTGAAGAAATGCTGGGACATGTCTCACAGCAGGGAGTTTTGTTCTTATTTGGCCTTAGACTAGTACCTTTGTTAGAGGGCGTAAGGAAAGAAGCAAGTACTGAGCTGTGAAATTACAGGTTTTGCCTCCAGCTTCCTATGAACAGGCATGAAACAATCAGATACTTAGTTTGCAGTGTGTGGAGATTTTCTTACTGGCAGCTTGCTGCAGCTGGGCTGCCGAGGCCTCACCAAACCAGTGAAAGACTTCAGCAGTTCCAAGTGTTAAAGTCCTTGCTGAGTTACTGAGCCCTGCTGTTTTCTCTGCAGACGTGATGCCGAAGCTCTAGTGAAGAGAGGTGCAGCTGTGGGATGGAAAGTTTTTCCAATTTGGAGTTGGTCTTGGGAGAACTGAGGTGTCTTGGAACAGCAGAAAACCCATACGTGATGATTTTGTATAACTGCACAAGCGTGTTGTGCAAAAGAGAGGCCAGTGTTGTGTGTGGTGGTTTGTACGTATATATTCATAGTGCACCCAGCTGGAGAGGCCCAAAGATGGGGGCGTTTCAGTTGTGGAACGGACTGAAAACGGATTGGAAGAGCTGTGTATAAGGATGTTTCCTTCCAGGTCCTTAAATCTTTGCACAAAGAGCTCTCTAAAACCTCTGTTCAGGTGATGGCGCTTTGACAGGATTGCAGGTGACATCTAGAAACGGGGGTTCTAGCAGCAGCGTGTTGCCAGAACAGTCTTTAGTGTTGTGAGCAGGTACTCCCAGTTTTCCTGGGGTCGCTCCTGTAGTGCAGCCTCTGGGTGGGATGTCTCCCCGTCGGAGGTGTTTCCTAGCTGTAGTACGTGCTGCTTTACTCTGCTGCAAGGCGTTCGAGGAGTCAGCAGAGCAGTCCTGGGCTGCTGATCGTATGGTACATAACACCACCATATCCGTGTGACAGCAGCTGTAAGGTGCTCCCTGGCAGTCATCACTCGCTTTGATGTTAGTCTCCAAAATGATTTCTGAAGATGTTGAAACTTTTGGGCTTTTTTAGTCAATGTGGAGCTCTGAGACGTTACTGAGCTGCTGTTTTCCAAGAGTTTTACATGCTTCTTGTAGGCAAGGAAATACTTAGCTCAGTGTGTTTTAGGGTCCAAGCCCTTATCTCTTTGGTCAGTTTTGTAAAATCAACATTTAATACTCTGGAGAGAGTGGTAACTAGATGACAGCAGATGACAAAGCTGTAATAATTTACATGCGTGTTCAAATTATTTCTATAAGCATAAACTTAATTTAAGTGAGCTGATTAAAAAGAGATGGCTGGAATTGTCATGTCTAAACAGATATCAGCCTGTATCTTGTACTTGGCCAAGATCTGAAATAAAATGTTTTTCCTCTTTTTTTATCTTGATTTCTTAAAATCAGTATAATATGCACAAAATGAAGTGTGGTGCGGGTTTCTAGAAGGTGCTGCGTTTGGACTGAGCGCTGAGGTATGCCGAAATGGAATTTGTTTGCGTACGTGTACGGGTTTATGTCTCCTGCCAGACCTGCGTAGGAGTTTTGATGTTACAACTGACATCAGCTTTAATAATTCTCAAGATTTCCATAACGAAAAAATCTTACCCGAAGCTGAACAGAGACTATTGAGGCTTTTGCTTTTTTAAATGTCAGTGGTTTTTTCTGTAAATCCTATCTCTTAGTAAGTAGCTGCATCCCGTTTTGTACATGGACAGCCTTGTCAAATCACATGATACAGCAGACTTCGCTAAGGCAGCCAGTGAGAGAAAATGTATTGTGAAATACAGCAAAGTGGCCTTTGAGGAGAGAACAAATGTCCACTGTGAGGTTGTTTATGCAAAGAGATTTTCTGCAGCTGATGGTACAGCACTTTCTTTGTGTCATCACTGTAGTAGTATTTTTTTTTTCAGAATGCTGTATCATGTTCAATTCTGTATTTTAGGGAATTCCATTTGCAGTTATGAGAGGGCTCTTTCTTTCCTCCCCAAAGCTACTTCATGTACAACAATGTGGTTTGGCTTAGGAGATGAAGTGGAAGGCTGGGGTAGCTGCCGTTGGCAAACGGTGTTCCAAGGAGACACAAAAGTTAAACAAGCCTGAGCTTTGACTGTTGTGTGGAGTGGTGTCCTGGGAGAACTTTGGCTAAGCTGCAAGATTTTAATTTTTTTTTTTTAAAGGGATTTCAGTGACCATTAAAAAAAAATACATAACTGATAACGCTGCCTGGCGATTTGTAAACCTACGTATTGTGAGAGACTTTCTGGGCAAAGATAGTGCTTCAATTGTAAACAACTTCTGCTGGTTCAGCAAACTAAGTTAAAAATGTAAATAGTTTTATGGAATTGGCTGTTATTTCATTCTAGTTTAGAATGAAAATCCCCTGCATGGACCAGTACAAACTTACACTTCTGTAGTGTTGCACGCCTGCTGCAGATGGCAGGGAATGTACTGCTGTTAAAATATACACTGCACAATTACTCCTATATTACCTTATTTTATGGCAGCAACCAGGGAGCTCAAATGAAAGTCAGGTCCTGTGGGGAAACATTGTTCTCCTATCCTTAAGCTGTGTGGAACGATTGCTTCTGGATGAAGAATTGCCGTGGCAAAATACCGTTTATTTTTGTTCCCTTATTTGCACGGAGGTGTCAGATTCTGAGTGACGGTTCCGTTAGGAAATCTTGGACAAAATGCAGCATTGTGAGGCAGAGGAGCTATCTAAACAAAGCTGCTGAGTCTCGACTTGCAGTAGTCGTCCTTAGCGATTATCCCTAATCGTGTAGACTTTGAAGCACTGAGTGTTTAGAGGAGGTTGGTATTAAACCTTCCTCTCCCTACAAGTATTACTGTAAACAGATGTTTATGCATAATGATAACTATTGATTTTTACATAATATCACTGGTTTCCGAGCTTTTCGGATCACTGCGAGCTTTGCTGAGGATCTTTGGGTTAGTTGTTCTGATGAGGTGCTGTCAAGACATTCAGTGCTGTGAACTGGTGACTGCTTTTCTTCCTGCACGACCACCAGTAAGCTCTGCCTAAGTTTTCAGAGTGGCTGCTGTTTGTGAAAGGACAAATAGTAAGTCTTGGCAATGTTTTTAGTTTCCTAAATTGCCAGAAGCGCTACGAAAGTAGGATGCTTAGGCTCCATCTTCTAGTGGTTTTGTCTTTGAACACCCTGAGAGGGACTGGGTCCCCAGTCACCCAGATGGAGACCTGGGCTGTGTACTTGGGGTCCTTCTAGGGGCAAAACTAAGACTGCAGAGAGCGCAGTTGTATGTGCAGGGCTCACCTTGATGCCAGATAAGCACTTGCTCTGGAGCCTAGATGCAGACCCAGGAGGGAATAAGCTGCCTTAGACCAGTGCAGCCGTTGTTAATGATCTTAAGAGTGCTCCAGGAGAGCTTTCCTAAGTAATCTTAATTACTTGCTTGCTAATATCTTTGCCCTCCCAGTGTCAATGTTCTGTCAACTAAGTGCACATATCTATTGCATCCACACAGATGTTTTTCTTCTGTAACCTGGCAGCATTATCTGAAATCAAGAATTTCCTTGTGCTTCTTTGCCCTAAATTTTATTTGGCAATTTCTGCGTTGCTCCCAAAAGCAAGCAAACCCTTCTTCTAGCTGTGTGATGACAAGGCTCTGTGGAGAAACCTGTTGGATAACATGTTCAATATAAAAAAAAAAAAAGGGCACTGGTGTTACCCATTGATGTCTGGGAACTGCGTTGCCATTGTTCATATCAGCTCAAATCTTGACAACGTGCAGACCGATCCTTGATGTGGGTTTTGTGGCTGTCAGTTAATTTCTGTTGGAGGCGTGCTTGGAAGCTCCCTGAAACAGTCTGTGCTGTGTGGTTCCAACACCTAGTCAAGACTGTGGCTCTGAAAGGATGGATTGGGGTGTGCTCTGAGTGGGAAAGAAAGGGGAAGCAAACCTCATTGTTGTGTGTGTATTGGTAAATACCAAGCAAACCAGAATGTCATTGCAGTGGTAGACAACTCATCAATTTGTTGGATTAGATGGACTTGTCTTTTGCAAGTGGTGTTTTGCCGGTGGGGATTTTTTAAATTCAGTTGTCTTTTGGAAACCTGCTTTGTATAGAACTGAAATGCATTTGCTGT
Organism: Buceros rhinoceros silvestris; assembly: GCF_000710305.1. Lineage (NCBI taxonomy): Eukaryota > Metazoa > Chordata > Aves > Bucerotiformes > Bucerotidae > Buceros > Buceros rhinoceros. The sequence goes on from NW_010414470.1 coordinate 133,291, forward strand.
GCTTGGTTGTTTTCAGAAGAAAAGGGTCTGTTTCATTTTGATTTGAATTAAACATTTAGATTAAGTTGAATGTTTTGTTTAGTTTTCAGAGTTCTCCTTGGCTTTCAAAATATAGGTCAACTCCAAAACCAAACATAACATTGGTGAGTAGGGTGATACAATTTATTATTATTTTTAAAGAGAACGGTTTGCTGTGGAAAATGGTTACACTGAAACAGTTCACTTTCTTTCCATGTGAAATATTTCACCATTTTAAAATTTCGATAAATTTTTTTCTATCTTTTTGAAAGTTTGGTTTAATGCAGGAATGATGCTTGTTCCCCAGAAAGCTAACCTGAACTTTCACAAGTGTCTATTTCTGTTCAGCAAAAACAGCTTTAGAAAAGCAAAAGTCCTAGTACAATTTTCCAGTCACTGCCTAAGGCATATAAAATATAAACAAGTCAAGCTCAAGGCACTTCTTCATTGCTTTATAGCAAATATGAAGCAAAAGTCAGGGCAGGTTTTACCAGTAGATGCAGACCATATCTTAGTCTTTATTTGCAGTTTTAACCACACTAAAGAAAGCCTGAGAGCAAAAAAGCAAATGTTAGTATGCTTTAAACACTTCCAAAAGGGGTGTTTTAACCACACTAAAGAAAGCCTGAGAGCGAAAAAGCAAGTGTTAGTATGCTTTAAACACTTCCAAAAGGGGCTGAAAAGCCAAACCAAATTTTATTGTAAGGTGAATGTAGTGAAGAAACGTGAAACTTTGATGCTGGTCGGCAGTTTCTTGAGTTCTCCTGTACTTGAGTCACACTATGCACTACCCCATAAAACCCTCAGAAAACCCCAGAGGTAAGAGCTGATATAAACCAGTATGGTGAAGGTGTAGCCTATGCTGGTTTCCACTTGCTTTCTTTTAGCAGCAAGATTGACCTTGTAAGAGTACTAAGTCCACGCTTGTTACTGATTTTTAAACAGCTCTGTGGAATGGTTTTTCTATCTCAATAGACAAATTCTCAAAATGCTGGATTTTTGACAGGCATCTATTGAATTCAACAACAAAGTTTTGAGGAAAAAGCTGAATGCGTTTCACTCAGCGTTGTATAACGTAACGCTTGAATCTTCTTTTCCAAAATGCTGTTGCCTCTGTATTTTCTGATTTGTAGCATCAAAATTTTCTGATGTGTAAATTGTAACATGTGTGATACAGGAAAAGTTTATACGGAATTCTTTTCTAGGAAACACTCTTTACCCTTAAAAGAAACAAACTCCAGACCATTTTTCAACTCCTTTCCAACTGACATTTTTGGGAGAGCAAAATTTTCCCTATCACTGATAATCTTGGTTCATACCCAAGTGTTTCCTTATGTTGTTTGGGTTGTTTTTTGGGGGGAAGGATGAGAACAGTGACAGTGGTTTTTTTTCTAAGATAAACCTGTCGGGCTTTTTACTGACTCCTAGGAGGAGTAGGCTTTATTCTAGTATCATTCTTGAAGTATCATTTGAAGTTGCATTCCAGGGAGCTTGGGCTGCTCTATTTGAGACACTTTGACAAACAACTTCTCTGTGCTTTTTTTGCCAGGGTTTTGTTGTCGTTATCAAGTTTATTAAAATTCTCTCTGTATTGTCTTTTGGGTCTTGGGAATGTTTTAAGTTTTTCCTGTGGATTTTGCTAATGCACAGAATACTTGGGCCAAGATAAATATTTTGGTACCAGCCCGTTGTTTCTCAGAGCTCTATGGGATAGTGCAATGGATTAGTTTTTCATGGCCCCATGTAATCTTTTCTAATGATCCTGAAAGAAAAGGATATAATTATGTTCCATCCCTATGATTGGAAGCAATGTCTTCAGGTATGTAAAACCTGCTGTGTAACAGATGTTTAAACACACGTAACCAACACCCTATACCAAAGAGATACTTAAAAGGATAAAAAGATGTCTTTTCAGTGGTAAATGACAAAATTGTAGGTATTTTCAAGCTTCGCTTCAGGAAGAAAATGAGAAGTTTAGTGAGCTTTCCTCTTGGCTCAAAGAAATTTTTTATCCTGTTATTGATATGTTGCTTTTATACAGTCAAGATTGCTGGTGCATTAGTTGTTGCTGTTGGCTTCAGCATGTCTTGTTGCAAAAAAGGTTCCTTTGCATTATTTGTAGTTTACTCGAGAAATGCAGTGGCAGTTACATTAAATTATTGGTGTCTAGCTTTTCTGTTTGTCATTGTCTACAGCTTCCTGAGGAGGGAAAGGGGAGAAGGAGGTGCCGATCTCTTCTGCCTGGGGTCCAGTGCCTGCACACCTGGGAATGGCTGAGAGCTCAGGGGCAGTTCAGACTTGACATGAGGAGATATTTCTTTACCAAAAGGGTGCTCAGACCCCAGAACCCCCAGCCTTCCTGGAGAGGTGGTCGATGCCCCAAGCCTGTCAGTGTTGAAGCGGCATTGGTACGACGCCCCTAATAACGTGCTTTAACTTGGTCAGCCCTGAAGCGGTCAGCCTGTTGGACTTGGTGCTGATCAAACTCAACTCAGTTCAAACTCAACTCTTCTCTTCTCTTCTCTTCTTGCTTGCTGCATTCTGAACTCATGCATTAGGAAACTCCAGCAGAGACCTGTGCTGGTTCCTTTTCCATGTGGGAAAGGCACTCATCTTACTGCATGGTTACAGAAATTTTTAGGTGAGTTTAGTTGAAGACACAGTCATACATCCTCCGTTGGATGGTTGAGCTGAACTGTTTCTGCCGCTCTGACCAAAGGTGTTCCTCCTCCTGTCCTCTCCAGAATTTTGCAAAACTGCAGCACAGCAGTGAGTTTCCCCCCATTTCAGACGTGTTCACAATCATATATCTTTCATTTGCACCTTTTTAAAAGTTTCTCTTTTGTATTTGCTGATTAGTCCAGAAGGATGACAGTGTATTTACGTTCCTGTTTGCTATATGAGTTTCCACTTCGGGGTATTCCTGCACCTAGCTTTAGTGAAGAGAATGTTCTCCACTCATTTCATTATGACCTTTGGTTTCTGTGTGTTTCTTATTCCACTCCTTTATTTTGCTAAAAATAATCACATTAAAAAAAAAATCATTGTTTCTCTGCATTTGTTTACTTTGTTTTGCATGTTTTTACTCTCTCGGGCAGTTAGAGATGCAGTCTCCTTCTGAGACGGTCAGGCATGAGCAGACTCTGATCTCAAAACCCTGACGCCATTCTTGTGCGTTAGTAGTGTATTCGATACGTGATGGGTCTGCTACTGTTGGAGCACCTCAGACCTGCTGCGTGTGCTGGGGGATAGACTCGTGCAGAGTAAATTTGGTGTCTTCAAAGATGGGTTGCCAAGGGCCAATCACTCTGCAGTGCACTTGTGGTATGTTTATCATTGTCATCAAAGTATTAAACTTAGTGATATCTCTGTGGCCGCAAAGGATTCTGGGATTCACAACATGCCACTGTTTTTCACAGAAAGGCTAATAATCAGCAGAAGGCTCAAATTTGGTTTAAAATGTTGTTAATATTTTCACTGAAGGTGTAGATTGTGGTATCTTCTAGTTTTATAGTTGCCAAGAACTTTCAGTGATATAATCTTGCTTCCATTTCCTTGTAACTCTCTCGAACTTTAACTGATACTTCTAGCTAAAACTATCGAACTGTTTGGAAGAATTACATTAGGGGAAAGATGCTGTTCTGGGCAAGCAGAGAAAGAAGAAAAACTCATACTGCAAAGTCACAGAGGTGCCTTTGTGTGGGAGATACTTTGCCCCAGGACACTTGGTTTTATCTTTAAATTTTGTGCTTGGTTTTGTGGTGACTGAGTAGATTTATTTTTTTTTTTTGGCTGTTAGGTTTTGCAGGCTGATTTCATGCATTACAGTTTCTTTCCTTCTTGCCAGATCTGCTGTGGCACTGGGCATCAGTAATGAGGAAGGGGAACCTCTCCCTCTTTTGCTCCAGTTGTTAACACCTCCTCATGCTGGCAGAGGATTTAGTCCAGTCGTTTTGTTCAGTTATCCATCTTGCAGCCTCTTATAACAAACATTCCATAACGGTTAATTTGCCAAAAAAAATGAAGTCCGTGCTACATTCAGGATACAACTGCATCATGCTGGATTTTGTAGTGTAACGTGCAAAACTCACTGGGCCCTTCCCGTGCAAGAACCACCACTCAGGCACTATTTTACTGTTTGTGTAACTGGGACTGCAATGTTCAAGTGTTATGTAACTATTAAAAAAAAAAAAGTGTCCCCAAGGAGCTTGTAATGTCAACAGCTGAAGAGAAATACAGTAGAACATTCCGTGATTGCGTTCAGGATAGTAAATGGTTGGTCAGTGTGTTTACCGCTAAGATGTAGTCCAGGGTCTTGTAGGATGATGAAGGAAAGTTTCTTACTGAGGAGTGACTGGAAGAAAGTCAATGCAGTAACAAGTTCATTTGGGGAGGAGCTACCCCCTAAAATCTGCAAAAATCAATGTTGCCTTGAAGATTTTCATCAGGAGTCAAAGTCTGCGTGTGCCAGCTTCTGTTTCTGAAAGTAGTGATTTTCTCTGTGGGGGTTATTGTAAGAAGTTAGAATAGCTGTAAATGGATTCCTTGAAACTTTGGAATGTTGCTCATGTCATGGTTGTCAGTTCCAAAATATAAAGCCCATTAATGCTGTAATGTGAAATAAAATGTGTATTTTTTCTGAAAATCCAGGCAATCATTGTCAGAGGCACATTGGCGTTGTCCGAAGTGTAACTTGCCGGTTGTATTGACGCCGTTTACAGAATTTTTCTTAGCGTGACCAGATTAGCGTCTTTGTCTCCACCAACCCTAGGCTAGTAATGGTGCTTTTTTTTGTAAAGCATTTCTGACTGTGCATGGAGTGTTGTAGCTTACAGCGTAGGAAAGCGAAACATAAAATGGATGTGAGGGTGTATTTTGCATCCCTGACTAAAACTCCTACAGACAAGACAGCTCCACTAATCTCTTAGTTTGGGCAGTTTAAAGAACCAGAGACGTCTGTTTAACAAAGGTTGTATTTTTTTTTCTTTATCGGAAAAAAACCCAACAAGTTTTAGTCACATTTGCTCTATATGATTCAGTCTTCCAATTCCTTTTTATTTTCCTACTCCAATATTTGCATTTATGCTCTTGACATCCTTGAATGACAACAAATCCGTTTAATTTTGCATTTCTATGAAAAAAAGGTTAATTGCATTTTGGTTTTGCTTGAAATAGAAGTTCAGTAGGAAAAAGCCAAGCCAAAGGTGTATGTGATTAAAAATAGTCCTTGATCTCCAACCGTAGGCCATAGTTTCAGCTGTGCTTCCAGCAAACACTGCAAATGAAAGCAGCTTTTTTTGGTGATCTACACACCCCCCTCTTCTTCTTTCCCCCCCATCTTTTCCTCAGCCCGCCTGTGGGGAGTGTGATCCTTGTATGAAACAGGGGAAGAGTGATCTGGGGTAAACAGGATGTCGGTCCTCTCCTCACTTCCCTCCCTCCCAC
>NW_010414470.1:138807-151305 GCF_000710305.1 Buceros rhinoceros silvestris
GATAGTTAACGCCACAGCCGGTAGCTGAAGTCTTTACCAGACAGGCTGAGCCGTGTTTGTCTGTATTTAGTGTTCAATTTAAAGGCAGCCAAATTAAAGCACAGTGTATCTTTTTAATTGATCTTACTTTCAGGAAAAAAATTCACGTCTTTAATTTTGTTTGAAAATAAAAGTTTGGTTTATATGGCTTCTTGGCCACAGGGTTATTGGGTTTTTTCCACAATTTTTTTTTTTTCACTTCTTGTAAATATTTGTTCAGCTATGGGGAGTTGTTGCTCTGTTGTGTTTGGTTTGCTCCTGTATTGACTGCTGGGTTTGTAAAGCCTGTACTATAAATACTTTTTAAACATTATCACAGCCAGCCTTGTGTATTAACGCAGCAGTCAGCTCCTTGGAGCTTTCCTTTGCTTCTCTGAAAATACCACGAGCAATCCCTACTATAAAACAGATAGGGTTTAATCTGGACCAGAATGCAGATTGTTAATTTAACAAATCAGATGCACCGTGTCGCACCAGCCGCCTTCCAAGGACAGTGTGTGGCTCATAGCTGCTGTATCTAAAGGTAATTTATTAGAATACGGTTTGTTCTACCCTTTGATCAGTAGCCTCCTCCTGGATGGTTTGGGCTTCTGGAGGAACGCCCTGGCATGGGCCATAGTGGAAGTTTAGACAGTTGGAAGAGGTGAGGCAGATGTGTGGAAGCAGAATCCATCCGTTTTCTCTGAATAGGAGCAGCTCTTACAGGGAGAGATGCAGTTTGCTGACTTTTCAGCTAATACTTTACGCGGCCTGTACTTACACTCTCCATTAAGCACCGTTTGGGTGAGGACACTGGGCTAAACTGACTAGTGGTCTTACTCTTAAGCTGTATCTCAGAAAATATCTGATTTCCCCCCATTTTACGTTATCTAAAGGGTGCATTATCCTCTTTGTGGTGTTCTCTACCCCCTTTTGTGATGAGGACTTGTCTTTCATGTTTAGGTTGATGCTCCTGCTGTGTTGTGTAATACTGTTCAGACTCCAGTCCATGGCATCTCCATATTCAATCGGATTTCTATGAAACTGGAACTTTTACAATTTGTGTAATAGGGAACCAAGAGCTGAATCTGAGTTACCGTTCTTCCAAAGTCCTTTAGAAGTGCTATGTAATTGAAGAAAAAGGTGCAGTTTACAGAAGCAAGAGATTTCAACATCAAGCGATGCAACTCGCAGCATATGTCAAGTGTAAACAATCTGTAAGTTATGAAAGGAAATTGTCTAATCTTTCATGCTCTGTTCACTGAAGACATAGTGAGTGCAAAACTCTGGGTGGTGACAAGCCCAGTTGTGACAGTGATAAAAATAATGAAAGAATATTAAATGTATATTCTAAAGAAAAGAAAAAATACATGCTCTGTCCCAGAGATCGGGTTGATCTCTCATAGTTTGCTGTTGTCCCTCCTGTCTTCTACCTTCCCTCAAGTATTTCCTGCTATGGAAGGACAAAGTCAGTACGAGTTACAGTATTTTGAAGTCAGCTGTAGACATAATGCTGCAGGGATGGCGATTGCTGGGGAAACAGGTAGAGGAGAACGCTGGATTCGTGCTGCCCTAGCATTACCCACTGCATGTGACACAAAGGCAGACTGGGCAGTCCACACTTCCTCTAAACCAAATGCGCTGTGTGGCTTCTAGCACCATCCAAGGGAAGCTGGTGACATTGTATGGACCCGATAGTGGCTCTTCTCATTAGACAAGGTGTGGCTGAAGACTTTCTCGTCTTAAAAACCTCATGCATGATCACATGGCAGATGTTCAAAAATTTAATGCTGTTCCTAAAGCGTTTCAGAAGTGACAATTTAGGTGTAATTTGCACTTGCACATTTTAGAGAGCTCTGTGGCCTCTCTATTCTGAATCCAAAGCAAATAGATCTTAAAATGCGTGTTGCAAGAGCTCAGATGTTGGTTGTATGTGGGAATAGATGAGGAGTAATCCTGTCAACTGATGCAGAAAAATTGTTTCTGCAATATCGCTCCGTGAAAATCAGAGCTGTGATTTGTGCAGATATGTGGGGCTCCTCATGTGCGTACCAGGGTGCCCTCGATATCTTAAATATATGTCTTTTTTAGTGCCGTGTACATTGTGTTGAAGTCCTGTAATCTGAAATTCAAATATTGCATGAAATGTAAGTCTTAAGGCCTGTCAGTGGGGTTCGGGATCCTCCCGACCCTTTAGGATGCCTGGTTTCCCTGTGAAGACCGGTTGTTTCTGCTTTAATTTAGAGCAGCCGTGTGTGTCACCTGTTCATGGTTTGTTTTCATGTATAGGCCCAATGCCCCAAAGAAAAAAAGGAAAAATAACACTCGTGTTCCTCGTTTATTTGTAAACCAGGTCAGATACCCTTGATTAGCTCTCAGCTGGAGCATAATTTAAATCCTGACAGACGGAACCTTAACAGCAAGCTTTTTTTACATTGGCCAAAAGGCAGGGAGAGAAAAATAAAAGCTATTTCCAGCTCACAAGCAGGACAACAGTGCTGAATAAATCTGCAACTGTTAATGAATGGCTATTTCAAATATTTACAGGAGGCGAAAGAACAGAAGATTGGCATCCCAGGCAGCTGTGCCCGGGGAGAGCTATTAAAAATAAACATGATAAATGATGTTCAAGTGCTCGTGTAGCTGTCAGATATCAGAGGTAGTCCGAAGTGGAAAGCGTTCTGCTCTGTGGCCGTGCCGCTGGGCGCTCGGGGCAGGGAGAGATCCTTCTCAAAACTGCCACAAGACTCACACTTAACAGATCACAACGGGAGAGGCGATCAGTGTGAGAGCTCAAGAACCTTGAGCTTTTTCCTATGTTACAATACACAAACGCTTATTTGCTTTATAGGTGAAAATTAAATATTTTAGACATTTGGTTGTTTCCCCTCTGAACGACTTTCTTTAGTCTTGAATCCTAATGAAAAAATGTGGTGAGTGTGTATGTGTATCACAAAATCCACTGCTTACTTTTACGACTCTTTCAGTATTAGGAGGTGTTAAGGGTCGAGGGACCGATATACCTCGATGTACCTTAACGCTTGATGAAGGTTGCATTGATTTTATGTGAAACTTGAAAGATTCATGTGCTATGAACTTCATGTGCTCCTGCACACGGATTTTTTTTTTTTCAGGCTTTCTAGAAAGTATTTTTTCTATCAATTTTCAGTTTAACATATGTCACTTAATGGCAAATAATTTACATGCTGGTGAATCCCCTCCCCCAAATTATTGATGCTTTATATACTGGTAATATACCAAGTGCAAAGGCCATGAGAAAAATATCATTACTTACAGGATGCTGTAGTTGAAATCATGTGTTTGTCATGCTTGGATATTGCATTCTTCCCTCTTGGAATTTTTTTTTCCTCTTCCAACGATGAGTTAGAAGAAATGACGCTAAACTACTAATCCAGCCTGTCTTAGAAAGACGGTCGGGTCCTGTGTTTGAGGGGTACGTGGAGGACGTGTGATGAATGTATTTTCACTGACTCGCTGCAGGACACGCAGGTATTGCAGTACATGGTTGCCGTCTTGCTTGTGCATAACAGTGTTGTGGAGAACAGCCTAAACAGTGTTGGTTTTACGTTTGGTGTCTTGAGCTTTTGAAGCAATTCTCAAGTGTATTCTGATGTCGCGGTGAAAGCATCTCTCTCCTTCACGTGTACAGATCTTTATGGCAATGGCTTAGAGGTTTCCTCAGAAAGTAAGTTTTGGCAATATCCTGCTGATCCATTTCTTCTCAAATTGTGGTGAGGCAAGAAGTGCTGTGATGATGGAAAAAATGGGACCTCCCCAAGCCGGAAGACATTCCAGGCCTGAAAGCTTGCCTCTTTCTCCTCTATTTTTCTGTGTAATGGCAGTTACCTTTGGATGTTCCATTTCACAATGTCCTGAAACGATCAAAGGAGACAGCCAATTCCGTACTGATTTCCTTAATGTGGAGGCTTTGTTTGTCACTTTGAAGGCGAAATCCGAGTTCTCGGTGTTGCACTTGAAGTCCGTGTGGTTGGAGTATGCACTTCCACCAAAGCAACGCTGCCTAGCTAGGAGCAGGAGGGGTGTTTGGTTTGGATTTTCCACCTTCTGGGAGTTGAACAAGTTCTCTCAGTAGATTTTTTTGAAGGCCTGCTCTGCAGTTAGCTCACCAGAATCTAGGCTGCTAAACCTTCTGTAGCTGGTAGAAACCCCACAACTTTCTAAACTGTTTAAGGGAAGGAATAGGTAATGCTGAAGGGAAGGAAGCTGTTTGGAGGGCTTGATAGATATGTGTGTCTCAAGATAAGACTTGCTATGTATAGATAAAACTTTATTTTTAATCTGTATGAATATTCCCCGGAGCAGGGAAATCCTGATTCTCCAGCCTTCTTTCTCTTTTTTTTTTCTTTCTTTAAAAAAAAAAAAACACCAAACTTTTTGGTTGCACATTAGAAATCCTGCACATTAGAGTAGGCCTTCTCGTTGAGTTTGGATAAATAATAAGCTTGACATTCTTTACCAACTGGAATTGAACATTAGTCGTAACAGTTTTTTAAAAAATTAATTTTTAACCTGCAGAGTCTCAGTGGAAGAGATAAGATACTTGTAGCACTGATTTAAGAGATCTGTCTAATGCCAGTAGAATGCAAACAGTGCTTTGTAAGGAATAAAGCCCACCTTTATGTATTTAAAGTCAAATTTGTGTGGATTGCATTAGTCACACAAGCTTATGTTATGCTGTCATGGGATGCTTCAGCTCCACCAAGTGCTGCTCTTTAAGCACTGATGACACGGGCAGCATTTTAGCTGGAATGCGTTTTGTTGTACCAAAGCTTCCTAAGTAGAGCTTCTGGTTGGAGGGTGTGAAGGAGAAAGGGCTGATGGAGGGTTTGGGCAAGTTCAGTTTGTGTTACTGGTAGAGAAGATATTCTTGCTCAGAAACTTAGGGTTTTTCAGAGGCTTTCAGCTCAGTCTGTGAAGGGGTATTTCATGTTCTCTGGAAATACATGTACTTGCAGATTACTTCGGGTAATTGCTAAAAATAAATGCATTTTCTGCTAAACCTTGTAAAAGCCAAACGCATTTGGAAGGATGTAACAGACTTACATCTTCCTCCTCCTTTAGTGCTTTCCCATTTTTGCCAGTAGATCTTTCTGCCTTCTGCACAAGGAGAAACTTCTGACCATTCTCGAGTTTAGAAAGGGTTCAGATCCAAACAGCCTGTCCAGGCAAAGCGTAACTTGCAAGGAAAATCCCACGAGTGGTTTCTTTGGACATGTCGGCCGCTGCATCCCACCACCAGACCTCCCACCGAAGGCAGCGTACGGTCTCTAGCGTCCTGAGCAGCTGAAGCAAAACCAGCGGTGATGTCTCTGCTGCTGCTCTGTGAAAGAGAGGAGTGGGAGCCGGGGGGACCTGAAGATGCAGGGAGATGAAACATCAGCTACTCATCTCCCACTGTTAGGTGGAAAGTTCTTTGCGAACACGGGGATAGAAATTCTCTTTGAGGTCTGATCAGCCAGCTATCGGCGTTTGCTTAGACACGAGAGTTTGAATAAGGAGTAAGCAAATGGGGTGGGTGTTTTGGACTGCTTTGTTCGAGAAGAATATTAAGTTATTTTTTGAAGATAAAACAAACTTAATTTATATCCTGTATATTAAGTACAGTGTTTGGGCCTTTAAATACTCCAAGCAGTAAAGTTGTCATAAAAGAAATAACATTTTTACATTTCTAGTACTGTGGCAAAAAGTACCTTCACAGCAAATAACAAAGTGAAAGTTCTGTAAGGATTTTTAAATTGCTTTCATGCTTGGTTATTATAAAACTCCAATATCCTTCACTGTAACTTAATTTTGGAAATATCTGAGCGTAGAGTAGGTATTATAATGTTAAAATTTCAGTGACACGGATAATTTTACAGGTTACAGATATTTTATTTAGCCGTAATAAAGCTAGAGCTGTGAAGCTGAGCTTTTCTGTCTCTGCCCCTTCCCCCACTGCCGCTCTTGCTTTCTAAGGATTTGTGCTCAGTTCTTACATGTATTTTAATGCGGGTTTTGGTACTTAATTATTTTAATTTGCATATTGGGCTTCCATAGTCTCCTTAAGTTAATTGTTTCATTTCTCCAGCTGTTCCTAAATAGCCGTTGTGCTGATCAAGCACTTCAGTATGTCCTTGATAAAATTAATGAAAGCATCTGCAGAAGCAGCGACGGCAGCTGCAGTGCCTTATGGAAGCCAACTTCTGCTTCACATTCTGATAAAAGAAATAGTTCTGTACTTGTGCTGGAAGCTAATGCTGGCTGCCTTACTTCTAGCATAAAAAGAGTTGCACCTGCCACAGCTAGACCCAGCACTGAGGCTTGCTGATTACATGTTCTTGTTAGTGTCATTGTTATTGGTAAAATGGGAGTGATGTCATCCTTATCAAACCCTGCTGGCACCCTACAGAGCGCCAAAGAATTTGCCCACTGCTGTTTATCAGCACGGGCCTTGTTTTAGAAGTGACAAGAGTGCCGGATTTTCACAGCTGAATGCTGTGCATCGGCAGAGGTGTGTGGAAAGGAGCAGGGTTGATACTTGTAATCAGCGCACATAGTGATGGGTAAGGTGTAATGAAACATAAGTGCACATTTAGGGTAATTATATTGCTGCCAGGTGGGGCCTGGGGCTTTGCATGGGTAGAAACCGCTCGAGGTGGCGGATACGCAGGAAGAGGTACTGCAGCACCATCTGCTTTTTCCTCATTTCCTCGTTAATTCTTCTGCCCGCCAAGCCTGGACTGCTGCAGAGACTTTGAACAGCGCTTGGACTGTTCCGTAGCTCCCCTCCTTCTAGTTGGGTTTAGCCCCAAGTACTGGAGTGGATGAGATGCAAAACAGCAGCTCTCGTGAGTAGAATATATTAGCGCACCCCTCTGGGGCTCTCTGAGTCAGATGTTGCATACTTCACCGCTTTAATCTGCTCTCGGAACGGCTTGTAAAATCTGATGCTCTTCTATTTTAAGGCAATAACTCATATTTTAAGGTTTTCTACATGTATTGGTTGTATGTAGTTACATGTTTGTATCTTCGTGGCTGATAAAAAATACTAAGAATTCCTGCAGACAGGCATCTGTATTTTCTGTTGGCCTCAGAGGAAATCTTCAGCCTTCAGTTAAGCCTCCAGCTACTTGCATTTCTTCAAAGGAAGTAATGGGGATTGGTCGTTGAAAACACAACAAGTATCTTGGAACCGCTGTGCAGACTGAAAACCAAGAACTGCGTGTTGTCGTTCATTTGGGGTAATTACTACGGAAATGTGTACTTTCAAATTTAAAAAGGGAGCAGGAGCCTGGTGCCTCCAAGGGCACTGTTCACACCACCTCTCAAACACGGTAGATACGCCCCACGTGCAGTTTGGCTGCGCTTGTCGTGTCCGGTAGGTTTAGTGTGTCTCGGGTGCCTCGTTTGTAGCTGATCTGGGCACGTGCGTTTGCTCGTCGGGGGGTGTGCTGCAAACAGCAGCGATTCCAAAGCAGTTTCTGGACTGGTGGCTGCAGCGTGTGCTATTGTGAAATGCTGCGTAATTTATATCGCTTTCCTGTGCTAATGCATCTTTTATACATCTTTGACATTTTTATTAATCTCAGCTTTTCCCTGCTGAATATAGGTCATTATATAATTTGCACTGTTTGTTCCCTCATAAAAAAAGAACATTGCTGAATCTGACTTTTTTTTTGTTTTAATACTGTGTGCTGGGGTCAGTTACTTGACGTAACTGCAGGGAAATCAGTGGAGTAATACCTTGGATAAATTTCACTAAACTTTTACTAAAGCCTGCGACTTTTAACTGAACCCTGCCCTGTTACAGTATTAAAAAAAAAAAAAAGTAAATTGATGTGAGATCTGTCTAGGTGTGAATACAAATCCGCATGTCTGGGGTCACTCCTGGTAGCCCTTTAGCCTAAGTTACCAAACCAACTCAGATTTTGGAAGTTCATGCTGATTTATGGAGGCCAACGCAAAAAAAGTCACATCTTAAAGTGGTTAGTGATAGAAACGATGGAAATTTTACAAATAGATGATGTGCGGGTAGGCTGATAACCGGTGCTGCATCTACGGAGAACTCAAAAGTTTAGTCACTGTAAACTTTTAATGAAACAAGTATTTTTGGATGGCAAAGCCATTCAGTTTTATCAACTTGACCAGAACCAGTCAATTCTGAATGTTGTTAAGACCTTATGTCACTTCTGGGAACCCTTGCAGCAAGAATGATCCATTTTTTAGAATTAATTTGGCGACGGTCCTTTATCAGAGGAATGCACTAATGTCTCCTGGCCCGGTGGGTAAGTGACCTCCGCAGCCTGTGACCGGAGAGGCTGTACAACTCTTGGACGTGCTGCTCTTTATATACTTGAAATAATTCTTTTGATTAGAACACTGGAGTATTGTGTTTGTCTCGTTGATCTTACAAAGGTGGAATATTTCATAATACTCAAGGAAAGCAATGAGTGTGGGATTTCTTCTTTTTGTTTTTTTGTCCTACTACTGCATATATTCATTTTTCTCTCTGTTTAGGCTGCGGGGTCCAAGATGATTCTCACGATCATGTTTATTTCTCCAATAACAACAAAGATACCCGTTTCTACAAATCCCTTTAAGTGGGTATTTGAGATGGTGACACTGTAAGGTACAAGTGGATGCCACATGTTTACAAGAACTCTGGAGTCCGTTTGCCAGCTTAGCTTATCTACAGCGTTCTCTTGGTGGTGATCGTAACTTCAGGGACTGAGAGCAATGGTGGCATTTTAGTTGTCCCCAGAAGCTACCCTTAGAATAGTGACTGATAATGCCTGGTATGGACTTGGTGGTCATTTAGCTTTTCCTCCTCCTTTCTGACTGTTACATCCCCAGTGAGGAAGACCCAGTGGATTCTGTTGAGGAGCTTCAGCTTAGAAGTAGTTTGGTTTGGGGGTTGTTAGCGGTGATACTGCACTTTTTAATCAGCAATTGAAATGTAAAAGGCTGGTTGGGGTGGTTTTGGTAGAAAGCTTTACTAGTGAAGTGCTCACCACTGGGTAAGAAGTATCTTGAGTGTTTCAGTCCTGAATCGCAGGACGTTCAGTTTTATTCTACCAATTTTGGACAGAGGGCTGAAAAGTATCAGCATAATTGTCTTAGACGAGACCTTGGTTTGCAGGATTTTAGTATGTCTTTCGTTTGTCTCCTAAACGCAGTTTCTGCTTCTGCCTCTGTGCTGGTTTGACCATGACAATCTCAATCCTCTCTGACATACTTGCCTAGATAGTCGTGTCTCTCTCTTGAGAAAAAGCGTATTTTGTTCTTGCAGGCATAAGCCTCTGGTAGTGTTTCTGTTGGCCTTCTCTTTGCTTGTGATATGAGGTGGCAACTGTCAGTAGCAATGGCATTTCCAAGTTAAACAGAAGCAGCAGCTCTCAAACTCGAGGGATCTCTCTTCCCCTTCTCCATCCTCCGAAATAGACATGTGATGTTTTTAAAGATCAAGATGAATCCTTTAATTCTATAACAGCTGATGAAAGAGCCAACGAAAACAAACAAACAAACTGAAACAGAAGCATAACCTCAAAAGACCGTCGATTCTAGGCAAAATTCTAGTCTGAACTGTAGCGGTTTTCACTCGTAGCATTTGTATTCATAGGACAAAACCAGCTGTTACGTTGAAAACTGCTGGCGTAAGAAGTTGAGCTTGCATGCAGCAGAATAAGAGATGTGTTTTTGACCAGCGTCTGTAGGTCGTCGTGAGTGAAGCAGCCGTTACTGTGCAACTTCCCTGTGAGAGTGATGGCTTCATGGCTAGTAGTACTTGGCAGCACCAGTAATAAGGTTATAATAAATTTATTTTTATTTGATATAAGCGTACATTTTTCTGACTTCAGTGGAATAAATACAGAAATGGTGCAGATAAAGCTCATGAAATGGTCCGACAATAGGAAGCGAAACTGCTTTAGGGGAGGAAGTCGTATGTCCAAGGTGATGTTAAATCTGGAACGTCGGGCTCTCTGGAGTTAGGAGCCAGGCACACAACTTTTGTTGCGTTGTTCTTTAAGCCTACAGTTAGGAGCACAGTCTTCAGCGAAAGGTCAGAGGTTATGATGCAACTGCCAAGTCAGCAGGAGGCAAGATGGGTGTGGGAGCAGGGGAGGGAACAGTCCACGCCAAGTGCGTCGTGGAGACAATGTGCTGAATTGCTTGAGCCCTTGAACAGTGCGTGAACTTGCACTTTCTGTTTTTATTTTGGAATTCTCTACTGAGATGTTTGATGTTTTGGCAGGAAAGAAGGGCAGATCTTATTTATGTGTGCCTGGTGTTCTGGATCTTGGCAATTTAAAAGTGCTTAGTCCACAATAAAACAGTGATCTTTCGATTGGGGATTACTGTGTTTATATTGAATTGCATTTGAATGTAAAAACTCTGTGACTTAATAGACATAAAATTTGATTCCATCTTCTCCCTGCACCTTTTTTGAATAAGCACTTTCAAATTCTTCTTTCATGTTCTTGATATCCTTAATCTGACACCTGTCACGATGTCGAAGCTGACTCCTGTACTTGAGATCAACAGTTCGTTTTGAAAAATGATACTAGCAATCAATTTTAATAATAGATTGTAATCCACAACTCTCAAACTGCAACACTTGGAGGTGTGCGTGACTCTTGGCATGCCAGGATTGCGTGTGGGTCTAGACTAAATGAACCTATTAATTCTGAACACGTTCTGTGTGACTGTAACGTTACTAGTTGAGATGGATTAGTTAATACGTGAATTATGGAGGATGAGGAAGTTCAAACCAGAAGAGGGCAGCAACGCTATAAAAAATAAATGTTGGCTCAATTATCTTCCTTTTTCTCTTTTGCCAGTAAGTCACATGTATGTGCTCTGCTAATTTCTTGGACAGACTTTAAGATAAGTAGCATGAAAAAAAGTCCATTAATACCATCGCAGAGGTTATTATTTCAGTTCTCTTTCTTTGAACAGCTTCTTCCTGCCAAAAGGTATTAACTTGAAGAAATAGATGTAGAGGACCCGCTGACTTTTTTCTTTAATGTATCTTTCTAGTATGAAAATTGATTTTATGATGTTGTGGTGATTTCTGGTTTTATTGTGTCTGTCCTTAGATGGTTCAGAATAAAATCACTTACTTCCTAGTTGTCACAATCGCATTAATTTTAGGGAATTCAGTATCAAGCTGGGTACTTTTTAATTTACGTGTTGTAAGCCATAAGCTGTGCTGGGCAAGTGTATTTTAACAACTTCCCTGTCCTCCGAATGTGGCTGCAGAAACACTGGTGTATGGCACGGATGTACTGGAGCGTATAAAGCAGGATTAAATACTTGTGTGTGCCCTGGAGTGAGGACCGTGAGAGATGTGAGAGAGACCCTAGATAAGCAAGGCTGAAATGTAATGGGTTCTTTCTGACGATGCATCAGTTGCGGGGGAAAAAAGTGGTTTCTTCTCTTTGGAGGTATTGTAAGGGGAGAGGAATAGCTTCAGTGCTTTTTCCGTACGTGCAGAGAAGTAGGTCTGTGAAGAAGAGGAAGGTGATGTCCTACATACACTTACTACAGAACAGAGCTACTCCTCAGTGCTCAAAGTGCCAATGCAGTTCTGCAAGTGAGGGGGAAGAGGAGATAGACAAACAAGTCTGCGTGGCTTATTTTGGTGCCGAGAGAACATCTGAAGAGTAACTGCAGCTATTTTCATGGTATTAGCAGCACGTGGGTGCAGAGAGTTGTGGAAGTGTATGTCTTGTGTACAGTTGCGTTTGTTCAGTGTAAGGTTTGAACCTTCTTTTTTCCCAGCGCTGATTCAGACAGGAAAGAAATGGCCCAGAGCTGTTCAAGAGTTCACACTGTTCTGTAGTCTGAGAGAATAAACCCAAATGTTCACAAGCTGCAAAAAAACTGGAATACACAGAGGGTGTTGCTTCACCATCTGGGGAAAAATTAGCATTTCATTTGTATTAGCTGCTTCTGTTCTGGGTTTGGAAGCTGACTCACTGTCTGAACATACTAGAGGGCTTCTCCCAATATGTTAATTCTAAACTAGTCTGTGTGCCGACTAGTGTCCTTCTTGGTTTCCTGGCCGTGGTGCACAATGCACGCCATCGTGCCCCGTGAAACAGCACCGTACATCAGGTCAAGGTTGGGTCTGACCGTGGGGGAAAGAACTCCTCAGCCCTCTATTGTTTGGGTGCACAGAATTATCTACACTTCTTCCTGGCTAGACGTGTCTTACTCCTGTGTCAATCCTGACTAAGACGTGACTAAGGGGAAATTCAGAAATGCGACATCTTTGAAGGTGTTAAGGTGACGGCATTGTTTAAGGGTACCTGGGCTGCGTTACTCATGTCTCAGTCATTCTCCCGACTGTTACAGGGGATTCCTGCTTCCAGAGTTCTGGTGCAGACTAGAAGACAGAACAACGTGCTAGCATGACACAGAAGCTCCTCCCAGTGGGCAGCCCCCCCAACCCAGCTT
>NW_010414470.1:151380-152237 GCF_000710305.1 Buceros rhinoceros silvestris
CCAGCTGCCTGCTGAAGATGAAATCATTTAGTATTAACCATAATGTGTCTGCAGTGAGACAGACTGGGTACTAATACAAGAAACTATTGAGAGGCTGAAGTCACATATAGTACTCCATGCCCAAGGCATGAATTCTTTGAGAGACGTACCCATAAGTATGTCTTGCAGCTTTTAATTAAATCCTGCAAAATCCCGGCAAGACCTAGAAGTTTCCGCTGCTTATTGAACGGTGCTGTTCCACTGGAAGTAGTGGTTTGGGCTTTTTATTCTGAACACAGGTGCAAGTTGGAATTCTTGCCTTCAAATGAATCTGGAAATGCAAGATGACACCGATAGGCATGATCCGATTTTGTGGGCTTCAGTTTTAAAGATGCATTTATTTGACTTGAGGCGCGAAATTGGAGAGCTTTGGCTTGATGTGCAGAAGTGTGTATCTCGCAGAGTTTTTTAAAGTTTTTGGCAGACTGACAGAAAATGGCACAAGGAAACAGGATTTCAAACACCTTGGAAGTTGTTTTTTTCCATAGTTTCATTTTTGAAAATGAGGTCTTTTGCCCAAGAAAGAGGAGAATTGCTTGCTGGCTTCCCTTAGTATACGTGCACTCGCGTTACCTATACAAGATGTGCAGGAATTGAGAATTAAAGTCCGGTCTCCACTGGCTGTATAGGGCAATGATCTTCCCATTTAGACACCTACACGAGATACTCAAAAATACATCTGTTTTCCCCAGAGCAGTCAGAAAATTCCTTAGACTAGTTTATAGGCAAAAGTTTACATAATGCTACCTTTGTGACCTCCTGCAAAACTTCAGCCACCTCCTGAGCCGATGCTGTGTTTCCCTACCTCCGGACTTGCA
>NW_010414470.1:152351-154418 GCF_000710305.1 Buceros rhinoceros silvestris
GGAATTGAAAGAATTTTGTTTCCTAGAATCACAGAAGGGTTGAGGCTGGGTGGCAGCTCTCAATGTCCTCCGGTTCTAACCTCCTGCTCAGGCAGGGCTGGATTTGTGAAGGTCTTTCTGGGAACGAATTTTTTTAGCATTCATTGGTCTAATCTAAGAGGTGTCCTGGATTTGCACCTTCAGCACGTTGGCTTCCTCGGTCAGGAGGTCCTCGGAGGTACCTGATAGGATATACCTGCCCATAGCCCTGGCCAGCTTATTGCTAGAGGGGTGTCAGCTACAGTTAATTTGATATTGTTGTGTGGAGTTTCTCTATATTGCATTATGATATGGTGTTATGAATATGTGTTACTACTGTGTTAAATGCATAAATTCAAACCAAATTTGCATACTCTGATTTCTAGAAACATCCCTTCTTGCTGGGTTACCAGCTGCAATATTCGAGTTTCACTTTTGGATGTTGCCAAATATTACATGTCTTGTGCTCGTGGTTTCCATATGAAATATTGCTGCACATTGGGACCATCTTTTCCTGTCCTCGCTGTGGTAGTGGAGAAATTTCAGTTGTGAATTGAAGTGCTCTGTGGCAAATGTTATGTGGTTTTTGAGACTGTGCCTATCAGCTGCTTTTGGTTCCTTAGTCATTCACAATAGTTCATGTAATTGTTATGGCCGTGCTGCATCTAATCTCTGTGTGCTGAATCTTATATGCACGAGTTCAGTTGGCCTGTTAATTTTATTTTATGTCTCATTACACTGTTTGGACTCAGGAATGTTCTCGAACTGGGGAGGTGCCGTATTTTTAACACCACGTTGTAAAAGCTGTCTCTTTTCGTGTGCTTTTGTCTGGGGGTTGATGAACAGGGTTCTCTTCCTGTGTGCTTGGGAGGCTTCTTTACTGTTTAGTTTTCCCACGGTGTTCCTGTGCTTCCACAGGTTTTTCTCTTCTTTTTATACATTCATTTTTTTTCTCTGGAATATGGATTATGGAGTGAATTACTTGCGTCTTTAGGGAAGGGGACTAATAGAAATGGGTCCATTTTATAATTAACGTACCTAAGAAGTTGGTCAAATGCACTGCAGCGTTGGCTGGGTCTGCCTTTACTGCTTTGCCCAACTGTTTTTTCAGTCCACGGGTGCTGCCCAAGCTCCAAGATGTAAGCCCTTGCTGCTCCCTCCTTTTTTGTGAAACTCCTAGATGGTTCTGAGGGTGGAGGGCATTTTCAGGAGTGTCATTTTTAGTGTGGTTTTTGCTGTAAAACCAGCAGCTACTCCCCCCCCCACTCCCATCTTTTTCCTTTTTCTTTCTTTTTTTCTTTTTCCTTGTTTTCTCCTTTTTTTTTTTTTCTTTTGATAGAGGTGTGAGATACTAGATGAAAGGACGTTGGCTTGTGTTTCGTAATCTGGAGAAACTTGCTCTGTGATCCACCTGTAGAAAACCAGAGGTCTTTGTTCAATTACCAGCACAAGAAATAAGCTCATGGACTTTCAGGCAAACAAAAATGTTCAGTTATATGTGAAATTGTTTGTTTATGAAATGACAAAGTGAAAACATCCTCCTATGGAGCTATGTAAAAGTAGCACCTGTGGCTATAATGTCTGTTTTGATTTGTGGTTTTTTTTTTTCCTTCCTTGGCCTTAGTCCTGCACCTTTCAGTGTTCAGTCCTGGTCCTTCATTTCCCTGTTTTTCCTCTTCCTGCACATTCCTGGTTTTCCCGTGGAAGGGGGGGTGAAAGGCTGTCATATGATCATGGCTCCCTGGAAGGTGTTTGAGAGCACCACTGGCTCTAGCATCGCATCACCAGTAATACTTAAAAAGAAATGAGTGGGCAGCTAGTGTATCAAAGGGGCACCGACACAGTGATGGTGAAGTGGATGCAGAACACCAGCAGCTGGCTTTTCCTTTTTTTTTTTATTTTAATCCCTTTTTTTTTTCCCCCTCCACCTGAACAGTGATCCTCTGAGTGTGTTTCAGAGGAGACCTGAGGGGGTGCAGTGGGCTGGTAATTCCTACATGCCAACGGCTGGGGAAGGGTGGGGGCTGCCCCCGCCAGCGCGCGGGGGGG
>NW_010414470.1:154493-154754 GCF_000710305.1 Buceros rhinoceros silvestris
CCCCCAGCCAGCGCGTGGGTTGAAGGGGGCTGTGCCCCACCCCAAATCCAGGGGCAGGAGCCAGCAAAGCCGATGGATGTTGTTCAGCTGGGTGGGTGCTCCCTGACTCAGAGATGGGGTGAGGTGGCAGGCCATGCTTCCCAGGAGCCCGCTGAGGTGGTGGGTGCTGCCGGTGGCCTGAGCAGGGGTGGAGGTGGCAGGTGCAGGCTTGTAGCAGCCTTTTGTCCCGCACCTGCTGCACATCAGGGGAGGATAAACAGC
>NW_010414470.1:154842-166669 GCF_000710305.1 Buceros rhinoceros silvestris
CTTTTGTCCTGCACCTGCTGCACATCAGGTGAGTATAAACAGCTGTCGGACGTCAACCGGGATAATCTGGGAGGTGGCTCTGGCCCAAATACCTGCTTTTTTTTTTTCTTTCCCCTCCTTGTGCAGCTTGGCTGTGTTGGCTGGTTTGGAGCACAGTTTACAGCGCAAGCAGGCAGCAGAGGGGAAGGGTGCTGGTGCTGCCTGCTCAGGCTGGGATGTTCACGCAAACACGCACATCGGGGCTCGGAGCTGGAGCCCCAGCGTTGCCAGGCGTTGCGCTTGCTCTAAGGTAGCTGGAAGTTGCAGCACGTTGAAGTTTTCAGATAAGCAGGCAGCCTGGTGTTTGACTTGGGAAACATTAACTTCTTTGTGTGGCTTGCGGCAGTCGGTTGAAGGGTCAAGAGAATAGAACAGAAAGCCATACTGCTTTATGGCTTTTATGAAGGAGTATGACTGCGCTGTTATCAATGCTGAATTACGGAAAGAGGCTTTCCTTTCCTTTCCGTTACCTTCCTTTCTGAAACAGAAGTACATTAACGATAAACATCTGCAGTGGAATATTTAAGATACAAGTACATCACTGCACTGTGTGTACTAAGCATAGGAAATACCCGTGTGGGTCAGCACCGAGGCTTGGTTACTTGGTTACTTTTAAAGGGCACACAACTTTTCTTTAAGACATAGCTGTGTGCAAAGTGTTTATATATCAATAGCACTGTTTAGGGAAGAGTCGAGTGAAGAGAGCAGGTGAACCACAGGAGAACTCCTTATGCTTCAGCTTTCTCGCGTGAATTTCTTTATCGTGGGGAGTCTGTAGGTTTCTGTGCACCATTAATGTGGAAAAGGAGCTGTAACTGTAACTAGCTGTAGTGAGAGTAAATGTAAGTCAAACTGTTATCTTTCTTCTGCAAGCACTGTGTCAGAAAGCTTTAAAGCAAGTGGCGGGGAATGGCCTGGATTATTAAACCTGTGTGGTGTCTTGGTTACCATCTCTCTCCTTCAGAATATGGACAGAATCTGAGGGAGACTGTGGTGCTAGGCAGAGTAAGTGCTAGTGGCAGAGAGAATTCAAGAACCTGGAAAGCCCAGAACAGTCATCTGGAAAATCCCACAACTATCCTGAATTTTGAAACAAGTTCTTGAAATTTGAGTATGGACCTATCAAAATGCTGTTGCTACTGAGATAGGGTTGGAACTTGCTGAAAATTGGTTTTGGTCTCACAATATCCATTTAATAGCTTCACAGGTTGGGAAAGTGGGCTGTAGTTATTTTCAAAGCTGATAGTCTCGTTAGATCTACTGGAAACAGATCTGAGCAATTGGTGTACAGTAAAAATGGTTTAGGATGTTTGAGAGATTGAAATAGGTAAAAGGAACAACTGCTCTTACACTGATTTTTATTCTAGGAAACGGTCACGATGGAGAGTCAGTCCCCAGAGGACCTGAAAAAAAAAAAAAACAGAATGGGAAGAACAAGGAAGCTAAACTTTTCATTTGGGGTTATTTTGTCAGTCTAAGTAGAAAAGGAAGGAGGAACTGGTTCAAGGTAAAATGGATTCTTATTAGCATAGAGGCGGGTGCGTGCCCTGATAGGGTGTACTATCGGGGGGGGGGAACCAAAACAAAACCCCCAAAATAAGTGGGGTTTTTCATGCAAAGAAGCTACATATATTCAGGCACAGGAAGTGTTGAATTTACAAAGAATAAAATATTAAGCAAATTCTAAGGTTGTAAAAAAATTGCATTTTATGAAAATCATTAAGCACTTAAACAAACCAAACCCCAATGATCTGGTATTCATGGGGGGTATTGGAATAGCAGCTGAAGCCTGGCCTCTCTCCTTAAGCATGGATTCAGTGTGACAAGAGGCAGACTGGTTCTGGCCCGATCACGTCCTCCTCTCTTCACCTGCAAAGGCCACCTGGGAGCGGAGAGGACAGTTCAGCCTCCTGACCTGTTCGGTTCTTAGTGCGTCGGCTGGAACTGCTCCAGTTCTAGATCATTGAATCATAAATCAGGAGTTTTAGATGCCCTTTAGATGCCTTTAACAGGACCAGGATTTGGTCACTGCCTCTCAGTGCCTTACTGAGAAGTCCTCACATTCTGGTGTTAGGCGGAAAATGAAACTCTCTTAAGACAGTAGTTGTGCGTGGCTCTGTCCCGTGTCCCTGTCTGTGAGAGAGAGGTATGAGCTAAGTGGAGGTAGTGAGAAGATTCAGCCGCTGAAGTTATGATTTTGTTTGTCCCTGTTTTACCCCACCCCTTTTGAACGGTGCTGTGTTCACTGGGTTTCCACTGGCAGCGAGACTTCCTCAGACACGCTGACAACGAAACACGTTCTGGCTCTGTCTGGGTTTGTTGGTTCCTGAATGCGAACTGAATCAAGATGTTCTGTAACAAGGAATGTTTCACATATTCGAAGTATAGTAACAAGCAAACGTTGTCTGCCAGTAGAAGGTAGTGGAAACATTTAAAATGAAGGTAATGACGTTTTGTTCCATCTCATTCTGTATACAGTAATGGCCTAAAGGTTGAAAATTACAATTAATTTTGAGCAAGTCCCTGTGGCCCATTAATTGTCAAGGTTTATCGTGACCAGGATAGTAATTTGTTCATCATGGTTTCTGATCTGTTGTGTCCTGTTGTTTTAAAAAAAAACATGTAATGTATTCAAGCACTTGCAGGTGCAATAAATACATGTGGTGCCAAAACCAAGTAACTTGTATATTTGAGAGGAAGACGGTTGCTTTCAAATACAGTCGTAAGACTGATTAGGGTGCCATGTGCTGACTTGAATAGTGTCTTTTCAAGCATCTGCTCCCTTACTGAAAATGTATTTTTGAACACCTGCAGAGCACAACCATTTCCCACTTCCTTCCCATATAATGGAGTTGTATTTGCTAATGGTGCAGCCTCCAGCACACCCCCAGGGAGAAGGGGAAGGCACATCTTGTTTTTTGTAACTGCGAGCTCGGCTGTGGCAAGGAGCATACTGTGATAATCTCCCTGTGCAAATGCGGAAACTCATTGTGAGGTGTTTGTTGGGGGAGCTGCAGGGCTTAGCATCTAAAACAACCCATTTGTAGGTGCAAATTTATTTTATCCAAACTTTAAAATGTATTAGGCTACCCAAGGATCGTGCACCCTGTCTCACCTAAAGCACGGGGAATTGTTTCAATATATCCTGAAGTTCCATTGTGTCCGAATGTCCTAAAACCTGACAAAATAAATAAGCCCCCTGGTAGAAAGAAGGGAGCATGATCTGTAGTTGAATTCTGTAGCTGATGGAAAGTATGTGGGAAATCAAGTCTTTTCCTTTCTGTCTTCAAGGACAGCCACGTAAAGAGGTTTCCTGCTCGTGACGGAATTTGTGATTAACTCTGGTGTAGGTCAGGTGGCAAAACGTGTACTCGTTTGGTTTATGGCGTGATGGTGTTTAAACTGCTGGGGTTCAGGGTGCTGCAAAGTCATTAGCATGGGTTTTTTAATGTCGTCTTGTTGGTCTGTTCTGTTTTTCCTTGTCCAGGTGGCTGCTTTTCCTCTCCTGGAACCTTGGGTGTAAGAATATGGTTTTACTGGAAGTTGTGTGGGGTTTTTCGGCTGGTATCGGTGGGCTTTCACTAACAGTGTATCGTTTGCTACCGTTGCAGGTACCTGTTTATCCCAGCGGCATTGGTGTGCCAGCGGAAAGCTTCTTTATCATATGGTTTGCAAATATTATTGTTATTTCTCCTTTAGCAAAAGACATCCCTGTTTAAAAAGTATTAGCAACTGAATTGGAGTGTTTAGGTTTTGTATGATGATCTTCACGTTAGAAATATTTTGACAGCATTTAGGTCTAAAATAATGGCTATCCAATAATTTTTTTCCCCCAAGTTTTCTTATGAGAAGATAGATATTAATACTATTTACTTGCAACTAATGCTTTTGGACAAGAGTCTATGGAAACTGCAGAAGGAGATAGGGTGAGTAGGATTTCTATTCACTGTTTTCTGTCACAGAGTAGCCTTTGTCGTGGCTGGTAGTGTTGAATCTCCAGAGACAGTCTGTCTTTACCTGCCTTTTAATTTCAAAGGTTTTATTTTCTCCTTTGTCTCAGTGTTTATGTGTTTATAACCAACTAAACAAACGTACACATCTCTAGCTGCACTAAAAAACCCCCCAATTAATGTAATTTTGTTAGAAACAGCAATAAAATCCTTCAGTATAAACCCCCCATGACTGAGACTTCAGTCCTGTGTGATCTTCCTAGGCGTGTCAGACTAGCGTAGGTCTTAGAGTAAGTCACAGTTTTATCATCATTACCTTGAAATATTTAATTGCTGCTCAAAAAGACCTTATAAGCACAGGAAAAGCACAGTGTATGTAATATATAGCTCTTCCCATTTTCCTGCATTACAGACTTCATAAAATGCCTGTGTTAGGCTTTAGTATTACAGATATCGATTAACATTTCTGCTTCCATGAGAAGGGGGTTTTACTGCTGTAATGATGATGTCGATAGACATACAGCAGATTTGCTGGTGGTTCTCTGTAAATATATTCGCTTTACGTCTGTGAATGGACAATAGCTTCAGTGCAGTGTGGGCAGATGCAGGATTCAGGCTGGTCTGTGGCACATGAATCTAAATTGAATGAACTTGTGCCTGCCTTGGAGTGACTTTTCACAATGGGAAATCAGCGCTGATGCGGTACCTTGGAGATTTGTCCGAGTCCTGGCAGAACATGTACACTTGTGATTGCATTTACACATACACCACACAGATAAATGAGGGCTTTTTGCTTCTTGTTGTGTTTGCATGTTGACTAGTATAATTTCTACAGAAAGTGCATATTGATAATTTGTGAACTTGTCAAGCTGCAGATACTGACAGAATTCAGTACTTCTCCAATTAACATCGAGAGTTTTCCAAAAAGCTTTACGTGGAGAAGCCTTCCCCACTGGTTCAAAATAGTAAATTCTTAGTTTTGGGGAAAGAACACAGTTGTGATAAGAATATATGGAACTGGTGACAGGAGCATTATGTCTTTCGTGGCAGTGACCTGCTCAGGCAGGTGTCTGTGCTGCTCTTTGCAGGGGTGGTTATGGTCACATAGCCCAGGTTCTGCTCAGGGGGCAGCAGTTTTGTAAGCCCACCTCGTTCTTTCCCAGTTTTTGTGCAGCCTTCCAGGGCTTTCTGCAGCTGTGCATAACACATGGTAGATGTAGTACTGTGCAGCTTACTCGGTTGGTTTCCACTTTAAATTGCTATTTCCAGAAGCATTTTCCATTCTGAATTTGCCTTTTCAGGCAAATTTTTTTTCTCTGAGTATCAGAAGGAGGGTTTCTGCTGGAGTGCTGTGAGTCTGCTTGAGGATTCCCTGGCTCAGGAATAGATCACCTGCCCTGCCTCAATTCCAGAGTTTGGGTTTTTTTTTTATTTTAAGTTTCAAGAAAATAATCAGGAATTTTGTGGGCTTCTGCTTGAAGTATGAAGGACTTGAAATGACTTCTCCTTCTGCACTTTTGTGTTTCCACCGATGTACAATGTCTTATCTGGATCGGATAATTATTCACCCTGCTAGGATTAAAGTGTTTGAGGGATAAGTATAAAAGGCTTTTTCGTGGAGATCTGCTGAGCTGTTAGGTTTTCTGACATAGGTATTTCTGTAACTTCTCCCGATTTGTGTGTGAAGTTTGTCAGACTTTAGTCTCATTCAGTGAGACTTCTTTAAGACGAGGTATTGACATGCTGCTTCTCCTGTTGTTTCTATTGCTTATGATGCGCAGAATTCCTTTAACGAGCGTTTAGTTGTTAAACCAAATATGCTCTTGCCAAGATGGTTCAGCATTTTCAAAGGACTTCCTAAAAAAAAAAACAAACAAAAACCTTGCTTACTCCATTTACACAGCTCCGGTGTAAAGAAATCAGCCTGGTTGTGTGTGTCTAGTAACAAGCAAACACTTAAAGATGTGGCCTGCAAAGGTTACAGGGAGAAAGCAGAATAAAAATGTTTCATTTTCCTTTTTTATAGCAATTTTTTGTGCATACGTCTGCATTCTAGTACTAGGAAAATAAATATTGGCAAGCTTGAGTTACTTTAATTTCATAATTTGTTTTTCTTCTGGGGGAAGAGTATTTTAGAGGTGCTGTAAATACTTGACTGTGGAATTAACACAGATTTTTGAGAAGTGGCTTCTGTCTGGTCATTCGTACTCTCGCAGTCTATTACCCCTTTAATTCAACTCCGTCATTAAAACACAGAAACCCCGAGAGGAACTGGATTTGCAGCTATTTCTCAACATGCAGCTGATACGTAGACTTCCGCAGTGGCTTTTGCTCGCAGTGCAGTGCAGGCATCAAGGGTTCAGGACCGCGTTCAGAGAGTTGACTCCTTGCTCTGAAGTTCTGATGATCACCCACTTGGGGAAAAACCTTCAGGGAAAGTCTCGACGTCTGTTAAAAGATGTAAGTTTTGCACGTCACGCCCGAGCCTGTGCGCTTTGTCGAAAATGTGTGTTCTGACTTGTATTTCCCATCAGTTTCTTTGTAAGCATAGCTGGGCTTTCCAGAAGCATCTGGTGACGCTCCAGGTTTCTGCTCAGCAGTGTTTTCCCTATCTGGAAAACTGTGGCCACTTCCTTACTGGAAAGTAACGGCCGTATTCTTGTGCTGCGAAGAAATTACTGGGCCGTATTCTGCTTTTCAGCTTAGGAAAATAACTTTCAGGAGTAAACTCTTTTCTCTGTAGGACATCTAGACTTACTTTAAAATATTTAGAGTGCGTATGTGTGGTTTGTTTTTCCTGAGTGAAATGAACATTTAAGCCCGGAAGATGATTTTTCCTGGAAAATAATTAATTGCTAGAAGACAAACTATTACAATAAGAAGCTATTTTGAAATGTTAATTATAGTGTTGATTCTATCCGATTCACAGCCTTCTGGACGTGACAAAATGAAGTCTATGAGTCTTTTAGACATTGAGAATTAGATGTATAATTAGTCTATTAGTGTCACTGTTAAAACAGTATTTCCTTTTCCTTACCAGTCAATGCTAAAAGCAGAAATTTCTGCTTTCAAATGTAATTCTGATGGTGACATCTGTGATCCAGCATTTTTAATGTTAACTGGTCACTCGGTGCCGCTGGAAAGAAACAGTTGTCACTGGTGATTATTTTCTGGATTGGAAAGTTGTGTGGTTTGTGCTTTATTATTTTTATAGGGTGGAGAAGTTTTCCTGGTCTGTTTCTGAAAGAGAGAAAAAACAAAAAGATCAAAGTGAAATGCTCTGACATTTTTCCTGAGAAAAGACCACCCTACGCTTTGATAGGTTTTATGTTTTTCTTTTCCCTGTTGATTGACGCTTCTCTGGCACACCGACGTGTATCTCAGGAGCATAAAAGTGAGGGGAGGATGGTGCTTATATTACGTATCATTTGAAAGGACATTGTGTAGTCATTTCAACGTGTTTTATTTTTGTGCCCATTGTTTACCGTATTTTTCTGAAGCTCGGAAAGGTCTCGAGTTCCACTGGGTGAGTATTTTCCCTGCATTTTTCTTGTTGAGTTGAAACAACTTGTCCAGCTAGTTCCTCGTCTATCATTCAAAAGTATTTCTTTTTTGCTACTGCAGCAGATTCTGCTCCCCGCTGCCATGAAGGCCTCTGAGGAATCATTTCACATATCTAGAGTGACTCCGTGGTGCCAGAAGCTATTTGTATGTGTTGTGAAACAGGAAGGTTTCTAGCCTAGTAAAGTTAAGGAAAAGGAGACATTGGATAAAAGTTTCAGAACCATCTGTAACGGCTCACCAGCTTACACCATTAATAGTTGGGAAGTGTGGAAGTACTGGAGAGCCTCTCAAGATGTTACCTGGCATCCTTCAAAACTCTGGCTTTATTGCTCCCAAGTTCAAAGACCATCAGGCATTGTCGGGAATACTCTGCGTGTAAAAGAAAAAAAAAAACAAACCAGGGATGGCAAAATGACCACTCAAGGGCAAAAAACCTGAGCAGTCAACATCAAGAACCATGAAACGTAGCAAGTTTGATAGTCATGCAGACGATTCAGGGATTGTGTTTGGTGCCAGAACAGGTTTTCAATACCCATCAAGATTTCCATGTTGTGTTACCGGCGCGTGCACGCTAGGTCAGCACACAGGTTGACGTCGCCTGAGGTGTACAGGCTCTTTCCGTCTTCTGTGAGCCGTTCTCTCCAGTGTTCTATGATTCTACAGCTATGATTCTTCTTCTAACTGCATCAGTAAAAGCTGCCCTTTCTGTTGTCAGTCGGCGAGGTTTCTTCTCTCACTGTAAGCATCCGCACTCCCATTGTTACCGGAGTAGCAACAATTCAAGTCTGTAAATCCCAGTAAAGCAAATTCCTTGGAAGGCAACGGTAGTAACGTTGATACTGAAGGAAATACGTAGTGTTTCAGAGAGCGTTAGTGTACATCTGAAGAGGGTTGCTGTAGTTCTGCTGATTCGCTGTCTCAGAACGCTGGTGGGTTTTCATGGATACGGCTAAAGGATGAAACGGCCAGAGAAGAGGCAGAGAAGAGACAAAGACGACTCGGCAGGGGCAGCGGGGAGGAGAGCTGAGTTAGACAGCTTTAGGTTAGTTGTGTTGAGCTTCAGGGGAAGGAGGAGGAGATGCAAACATTTGAAATGTAAGACTGTTTTGCTTCAGAACAAGGCAAGAAGGATCGACTTCCTACCATTGCTTCTAAATAAACAGAAAAGGAAACCTCTGGAGGGAGAGACAGGGTAAAAGTCAGGTCACTGTTCCACATGAGTGGTAAACTGAAAATATAAATTAAAAAAGAAGAGGGAGGGAAGACTCTGCTCAGACTAGTTTAAAATTTCAGGGAGAAACTAACAAGTTATTCAGTGGCAATTTTATGATAAGGAATTTTATTATTTTTCTGAAGTTAGTGTGTTTCAATTGCGTTTAATGATAATTATTCCCAAGTTTCCTGGGTGATGTATTTTATTAGCATCACTTTCATTTACAGAATATATCGTTTCGTAGTACTAAGTCTTGTGAATTTATAGATCTCTTGAGTCGCTCCATTCCTCCACAAAGCAGATAAAACATTTCTGTACTGGATATTGACCTGAAGGGAAAAATGGATTTTGATTCTTAAGTCAGCAAAATTTAATAGACACTTCCTATGATTCAGAAATGGTTTCAGAATATATGTGTTTTTCCAGGTGCTCTGAGATAGATGTAATGCATTTTGGATGTTGAGAATACCAACAAGAGCTTTTGATATCCTCAGTACATTACTGTCTGTCCTTCAGGACCATTTTTAATTACCCTCAATATTGGTGATTTTTCAAAAATAAGCGTTTACTTAAGATCTGTTGACTTTTTTCCTTGAGTTTTTGGCTTCTTAGGAGACAGGTGCACCATCTTCACCAAATTCTAAAAGATCTAGAACATAATGTTTGGAAATTCTTTGGACTGCAGAATTGTGCAAGGGTGCTGTCATGGTACATACTCAGTTATGACGGCTACGTCCTTCTATTAGGAGAGAACGTCCAGTTATTTTCCTCTAATTTGGCTTTAAGTTAACCACAACTTAGCGTTTCAGGAACGCTTTTTCTGTGAATCGTTGTCTACAGGCACCACTTACTTCAGGCAGTGATTATTGAGCACCAGGTCTTCCACGGGCCAGCTGTGAGGGTTCTCAACTTTGTGCCTCTGCTGTCAGCCTTTATTTCCCTCAAAGTGGCAGATTTCTACAAGCAAGAGATCCAACCTACTTATTATTTTTTGTGAATAGTACAATGGCTCAATTCTCCCAAATCATTTTTCTGTGTGACATTTGCAAGGAAGGAGAAGTTAGTAAGCGTTCAGGCAATATGACTAGAAACCCAAAATGACAATTTCTGGCACTTAAAACGATTAGCTGTTTTACAAAGATCTTGAAAAGGAAATAGCCTGTGAGTGATACTCTTTGATATAAAAAACCGGCGTGTGTTTTGAATGTCAGTATGTTGGTAGTTGTAGCAAGGTATGCATGTGCTTATTGTCAGCTTGCAGGAAACTCATCCCAAATGAACGTAGCTAGATGGTTGTGTTGGACCAGGCCGCGAGGTTTAGAGAAGAGACAAGCAAGGCTATTCCTCCAAAAAGCAGAAAAAAACCTGAACAAGGTAATGAAACAAGGAGTTGTAGCTGTTGTAGAAATTAATGAGTTTTCTGGATTTTCTTGTCAGCGATGTAAGTTAAGCCACTGCTATCTGATATTGTAATCTGTCCATGAAAGCAGTACTTTTCTAGCTCATGGACATCTCTAAATATTTTGAATTAATTGCGGTGAAGATGATAAAGGGTAGCTGCCATTATAAGAAGCAGCACCTCTAGAGAACTTAATTTTTATGATCTGCCTGGTGGGTCTGAACAACTGGAGAGATTTTTACTCTCCAGGTTCAACAGTAAATTCAGGTTTAGGACTCTGAAACACCAGAATCATGACCTTTGCTAGTCTGTGATTTTCCCCTTCCTCCTGCGCTGCCTCCTCAAATTTTCTGCATGTTCAGAGTTACTCTTTTTTATTCTCCTCTTTCCAAAAATCGCTATGATTCCCTCTCTTCCGTCCCTTTTTTTGACCAACAACCCAGCAATGGGTGCTTGTGCCGGAAGCTGGGAGGGACAGACCTTTCCGATCATTCTGTCTCGTGTTAGAATCTAGTGCTGCTTCCGGCTGAACCGAAATCTCAAGGGGGTTTAAAGCGGCTATTTTTAAGGGGACCAGGCATGGTTTTCAGAGTATGTCTAGGAAGACTTTTTGTTTGTTTTTGCATGATGATAAACCTTATTTAGCTGATCCACCTAGTTCCCAAGACTCCGCTTTTCATATTGTGCAGAAATTCCATCTGGTGTGATAATCTCGGTGAGCTTTTTTCAGACCCAGGTACGCATGTGTCCAGACGGAGTGCAGAGGAGTGAACTAAGTTTTTGTGTATTTTTCCAGAAGATGAAACATACTGAGATGTAGAAGTGTGTCTACATTTTATAATGAATTGTAGTTTTAACAGTTGAATGGGAAGACTTGAGCTTGGCAGTGCTTGGGTACCAGTTTGATCTGTAACTTCTATAGAATATAATTTGGTTACTTGTTTACGGAGGATCAATATTTTGAGTTTTAAAAGCAAGAAAGGGAACTTCTGCTGATACTGTAGGCAAGCAGGAATCAAAATAGTACAGAAAAAATAAAAATAATTGACACTTATTAGAACAATCTGTTATCCTAAAATGCAAATGCTTTAAAATTCATTTCTGGATCATTTAAAAAATGAGCATATAGGGTTAGTATACAAATTACTGCAGTAATTACAGTGGTTTACTTATTGTATGTACATTTTTATTGGTATTTTCACAGAATTATGAGGGGTTGGATTGGAGTAACTTTCAAAATGACGTATGTCTCTGTCACATGAACACATATAACAGAATCTTCAGTGAATTCCAGTATTTGTGTCTTCACAGAGTTAAGCCTTACCTAGCTTTACGTTTCCATTTAGAATTACGGATTTTTTTGTTTGTTTGTTTTTTTAATGCGCATGTCCTGGGGCTTTTTTGGCCTTTTACTAAGGGCATGATGTTTTCTACAAAAGAACTTTTTTTTTTTACAGAAGCAAATACTCGTTACTGACTGATAAACCAACGCTCTGTAACACTGGAGTATAAAAACGTGTTCTGGTGCTAGCTACCAGAGATGTATTTCAAAAAACTTAAAAGGCCAAATTTTGGGCTAAAAAACCATACAAATATTTGCCATCTTTGAGCTTTTGTATTGAGGTGTTTCAGGTATTAGAAGGGTGAGGGGTCGAAAGAGTG
>NW_010414470.1:166761-169154 GCF_000710305.1 Buceros rhinoceros silvestris
GTGTACGTGGTAGTGTGAACATAAACTTACATCTTTGCCTGTGCGTGTGTATCATCTATTAATATCAACAGCAGGCACGCAGAGCAGGCGGGAGTACATCGGGAATGCTTCAAGTTGGGAATTCCAGAAATTACAACTTTTGCGGGGAGCCACAGCTGTATACAGTGCAAATTTGGGGGGGAAAAAAAAAGAAAAAAAGGCGGGATGCGCTTAGACAGATTCACTAATGTGGTTGTCTCTGCCTGTTGGTTGTGGCTGTTATATATTTTACATGGTTTTATATGTTGTTTATATACATATTTTATATGTTTTAGTGGTATATGGTGTTTTTCAAAATTGGGTCATTTAACGACACACCCTGTTAAGCCCCAGCTTCAAATCTTGGGCAGAACTTCACCGTCGCAGCTTTATCACGGTAGCTCCGTGGAGAGGCGAGGGAGGCAGGCTGGGCTGGCTGGCACAAACGCGGTTCAGAAGGAAGGAAAGGCTCTGCGTCCGTCTCCGCTGCGGCTGACGGGCAAGTGGCTGCTGCCTGCACACGTGAGGTCAGGAGCATGCTCTGTAGGAGGGCTGTGGTACGAGCTTGCTCTGTCTTTAGTAAGCCTATTATGGAATTTGCCGTCGCATTCCTTTCTGATTCATTTAGCTGAAGAGCAGAAAAGCGTGTGGCTCTGCCTATGGTTTCTCTACCGTTGTTTACTGTGTCTTATATTGTGTAAT
Source organism: Buceros rhinoceros silvestris (assembly GCF_000710305.1). Lineage (NCBI taxonomy): Eukaryota > Metazoa > Chordata > Aves > Bucerotiformes > Bucerotidae > Buceros > Buceros rhinoceros. Next base: position 167,482 of record NW_010414470.1, read on the forward strand.
CCGTCAGCCAACTTTAATTTCACAAGCTATTCATTGTGTTTAAACAGTGCGTTTCTTATATTAAATATTTATGGAAGTCTTTGGGAAGAATACATTAAAATGGCAGATGGAGGTCGTTGCGAGCGTTTTCTTGATTGAAGGCTGGGGACCCCTGTGAATTTGAAGTCGGCTTTCAAGGAAAGTTCACAATGTCTGATTATAACCCAGGCAGGCAAGAATTCCACCAATTCCCTGCACTGTGATTTCCAAAAGCAATGGCTGCCTACAATCTTCATGCTTCAGCACCTTTCATTTTGAAATCATTTGCAAGCGCTCCGAACAAAAGCATTTACAGTTGTGTTGCTTATTAATAATGCAACAGACCTGCAACTTTTGCACATTAAGATTACTGTACTGATTGATTTTTAACTTCTAAAGCTAAGTGGAAAACCTGGCTTTTGGTGACAGCCCAGCTGAGACGCGCACGTTCAGACTCGCGCCGCTAACCTGGGACTTCTGCTGGCCGGGTGAAAGGAGCCAGGCAGAAGGGGGGTGATGTTATGTCAGGCGGGTGAGGAGTCCCAGGCCCTCAAAGGAGGGGGCAGATGACGGTGGCTGCTGGATGGTGGGTACTGCCTTGCCTCAGCTTGCTGACCTTGCTGCTCTGTATTGCTGTTCTCCAAAAGATGCCGCGAGCATCTCTGCTGGTGTGCAAAGCCTGATTCGCAGACACATTTCATTAATACTTGTGAATTTCACTAGTTCATCAGGTACAGCAGCTGATGATTTTAATGCATATGACTTGATGTCAAAATAACATTTGTGCATATTTTTCCTTGGTTTTTGGATCCTGAGCTACTTCCAGTGCTGGCTGCAAAACCAGACCCTGGCTTTTTCTCTTGCTCGGAGCTTGTACTCCAGCCCCTTCCTTTACTCTCATGGAAACACTTTCAGTACCTACATACATGAGAAAATAAATCCAAGATGGTGTGGTTTTTATCTTTAAAAAACTTTGTGTGCAGGATGCAGTCCTTTATGTACACCTGAATCCCTGTGACTAAAGGCATATCTGGCATTGTCTTGTTTAGAAAATGTAAAATTTTTACCAAAAACATTTTAAGTGTTAGAGAACTGGTCAGGAAAGCATGCAGCAAGGTAACATCTGGCCAGAGACAAAGTCCACGGGGATATATTAATCACATTTTAAAGCCTTCCCCCTGACAAACACCACCCACCCCTGTAAAACCCCCTTTATCAGAGAGGATGTTGTTTTAATCAAGCTTCACCACAGTAACATGCCATTTAGGGAAGTTTCTTTGGGAAAACTCTAGTAAGAGATGAGTTACCATCTAAAGGAACCCAGCTCTTGCTCTTTGCTAGAATAACTCCAGTGTTTTCCCACTGCAAAGTGTGTTTATTTTAGTCATTTGGACTTTCTGACATTTTCCACTTAAACTATATTTATGCTTTTGCTATTCATAAATTCTGAAAAGTTCAAGTATGAAGAGATGGGGTTTATCATTACGCATCAACTTATAATAAATATTAGACAGTTGTGATGGGTTGGCAAAGATCTCCTTTTTAGGAGAATTTGCTTTAACTCTCCAATTATATTCCCTGCCATGTGATGTCAGCTGCATCTTCATTTTTTCATTGGTTAAGTGTTTTTGTGGGTCTGTTCGATTTTTGCGCCA
>NW_010414471.1:0-233 GCF_000710305.1 Buceros rhinoceros silvestris
GGGGTCACCCGGGGGGCTTCCCCGCGGGCTGGAGTTGGGTGCCGGCGCTTCCCGCCCGGACCCAACATCACCCGGGCACCCGGCCGGGTGCAGAGGGCCGGGCGGCAGAGCCCGCCGTGCCGTGTGGAGGCGGCCGGGAAAAGCGCAGCAAAGTTGAGCTGCGAAGAGCTGAGAGCGAAGTGTGCCCTGCCCGGTAAAGGAGGGTGCTGGCAGGCTTGTCTGCCCCGCTCCTT
>NW_010414471.1:286-22428 GCF_000710305.1 Buceros rhinoceros silvestris
AAGAGCTGAGAGCGAAGTGTGCCCTGCCCGGTAAAGGAGGGTGCTGGCAGGCTTGTCTGGCCTGCTCCTTTCCCTCCTGGGCTCCCCGGGGAAGCGCCTGCAGCGGGTGTTACATCCTCTCAGCAAGCACAGGGTTTGAAGTTGACAGCTGCCTTAACGTCCCGATAACGTTTTCCCTCTGCGCTGGTTCTCTGTAGTTATCTCTGCTGCCAGTCATACTAGTTCCTGGGGCTTTCTTCACAATCTTAAAAGCAGGTCAGAGTTTGGAACTTCTGAGTGCAAGGTCTCAGCAACAAGCGTCTTGCTCTTGCAAGCCAGGTTAACTCAAGACAAAAAGTTAAAAGTTTGTTCACCACACGCAGTTCCTTTCTAGGATCCAAGTGACAAAACTGTGTGGTGGTCTTCTGTCAGAAAGCATTCTCACTCCCATCTTGCAGGAAGGTACGTTGTAGTAATACCTGCATGCCAGAGCCCGCCGCAGACTACATTAGCTGCCTTTCCACGCTGTCTTCTATTTTTTCCTAGTTGGCTGATCTCTTTAAGTGTATACCATTTGCTGCCAAGGGTTTGATATATCGTGATGTCACCTCCCGCTCCAAAGTTGCCTGACAGCTTGGTTCGGTCCACTTGTAATTATGCGATCCAGAAGCCAGCATAGTTGATGTTTCCTCCTGTTTTTCTGCCATCCTTTCTCTTCATGCTTCCAGCTGGAGTTGTTCCAAAGTCCTGGATTTTCTTGCCCTCAGTGGAGAAATGGAGAGAGAGAGGAATTGTGGTGTGTGAATGTGGAAACATTTGTTTTTGAGGGGATGACCGGATATTTGACAGCGTGGTACTATATTAAAACAAATGTTGTGAAGATATCTTATAGTAAAGAACAGAAATCAAGCCTTCATTATTTATTGAGCCACCTGTTCGTGCCTTAATGAGCTGGACAAGATTTTGATACAGGATGCCAATATCGATCTGTGCTTTGTCTTGGACGTGGCTGATGTGGAAGAGGGCCCAGGAGGATGCCGAGGGCTGCATCGTTGATTCTTGACTGCCAGGAACCTGACCAAAACTCTGACAAAGAGAGAGGAATGCTCCCACAACCGCTGTTTGACTTGCCAGCCTGTCTTCCATTCCTAGAAATCTGCAACTCTGGAGGTGAGCATTTTTTTGACCTTTGTTGCAAGCAGTGTCCACCTGCTGTCTTCTGCCCAGACCTTTCATTCACCCCCATCTTGGATGAGACGATTCCTGCCCCATCTTCCCCACTATAGGCTCAAAACAGCAGTCCCATATGGTGAGGATGCAGTAGCTAACCTGACACCACCACCTCTGCCCCCCCATTTTTTTTGTGTTTTGCCAGTTGAATTGCTGCCCTCTAATTCCTGCTTAAAATGGTGATTTCCCCTGCACGTCAACGGGTTTGCTGGTTGCTACCTCTGTCCTGGTCTGACCCACCCCCTCGCGGTGTTACATGCTTTTCTCCCAAGCGCGTTCATTGTAAGGTGTGCTCTTTTTCGAGAGGAACGCTTTGGGATTCAGTTATCAAGTGCACCGTGTCAGCTGGTCAAGCAAACAGTTCCATTCATCAGCACAAATTCATTATCGTGTTGATCTTAATGGGTGTTTGTTTTCCCTTCAGTACTAACACAGGGCAGTAGTAATCATCTTTGAGGTCAGAAACATATCACACAAGGCTATTAGTGAAGCTGATTCTTGTATTTGATCTACACTGACAACAGAACGTTAATAGCACTTGTGCTATGTATGTCTACAGGAAATAGGAAGCAAAATAGATATTGCAGAAGGTGCCTTTGCCCTGACTTCCCGATGGCTGGTGGTGGCCTTCCAGCCGTGCAAAATGTCTCCAATGAAGAGCAGCACTATGTACCACTTGGTATTTGGTTTGCCCTTAATCGTTATAGTTTGTCCGTCTCATGGATATGGGATGCTTTTTTTGTAAGGACTCCTGTAGTACTGCTCGTATAACCTCAGCTCAATCTCAACGGCCTCTTGAAATCACTGTTAATTAATTCTACGGCCTCTTGCTTGCTGTTGGGCAGTGCAGAATGGCACTTGTCCCCCTGGGGTAAACTCATACAGCTGCAGCTATCACCCACCTCTGTTATATGTTAATCCCAAAACTGATCAGAGGGAAGGTGCAAAAAGCCACCTCTCCCCAGAGGCTGGGAAGGAACTTTACAGATGGCATCTCAAACTTGTGAGAGATGTTTCCTTCTGCCGTCATGAGAATAAAACAGTAACTGGTTGTTACTTTTTTGCCCTATAGGAAATCCGAGGTTGCTAGACCCACATGGCTCCTGCTGTTAACTGCTCGGTGCCTGGCAAAGTGGAAGGAAAGAACAGAAGAGAAATTTTTTGACTTTGTGAAAACCTCTGAAAAACACAAATACATAGTGGAAGCATGGAGGGGATTGCTCAAAGGTGAAAAGCAAAACGAGCAGAGAGGCCAAGATGGTGGGCCTCTCTCCAGCCAAGGAGATGGCAAATAGCAGCCGCCTTCTTGTCCAGGAAGCCAGCAAAGGAGGTTGTCAAAACAGCAAGTGAAGTCTCACAGTGACTTAGGAAACAGCAGAACTGTCTGGGGGCTGCAGAAGCAGCCGTTAGAAATGAACGGCACTGGAAGCTGTGGTCCATGAAAGCTGCTATTTGTTCTACACATCCTTCTCTTGACATCCCACTATATCATATCATCTGTAAGCTTCATCAGCCTCCTGGTAGACTTTGGAGGCAGCCCACCACTGGAACACCCTTCAGCAGCAGCGTTGCACGACAGCAAAAGCAGCAGGGTGGAGGAACAGTGTTTTGAGCTGATGCATGTGGGTACCATGCTGTTTGAGCCCCCAGCCCTCCTGCCTGGCACCGTGAAGAAGGGCTGCAGAGAGATGCTGACCTGAAATGTCCCCTGGTACTTCAGACAACACCCTGCCCACTTGCTCTGCTGAAGCATTTGAGCTCATCAAAAAATGAAGGTGGTGATGAGGCTTGAAGAAACTGAAGTTAGTGTGCCTCTACACTGGTGGCCTCTGCTGTTTTGTTGATCTTTATGTGTAAGGCAGCCTACTTAATGGATCTTCCCGAGTCCTTGACCTGTGCTGGTGCACTAGCCTAAACAGCAAGCCTGTCTGCTGTGCTTCCAGAAATTCCAGGAAGTGCTTGCTGGGCAAAACAAGCCCTATACATCAACACACAGCCTGCCATCCCTGTCCCAATCAGTTGCCGATTTCCCTCTCAATACATTTACATCCAGTGGTCTCTCTTATGAAGAAAACAAAGCCAAAAGAACAACTAATAAAGGCAAAACTCAGTCCTTTGTAGCATGAAAGACTACAAGGCCTTCCAGATCAAAGTGCTTTGCTACCTTTTGCAGACCATGCCAAGTAGTTAAAAGGCTTAGGTAGGGCATGTGTCTAAAAGAGGCACCTGAAGGTGATTGTCTCTCTTGCAGCTGTCTGGCCCTTGCAGACATGTCCATGCTCTGTGTAACCCCTTAACAATTAGGGAAAGCGTTGCATTGGTTGCCTTAAACCTTCTAACCAGCACTTGCTGTCTGTGCTTCAGTTTTCCCAGTGCATGCATCACTGCAGTTTTGAAAGCTGCTTAAGTGTAATTTGTGGGGTTTGGGTTCCCTTACATTCCAGATATTCTACTAAAGGTCTTCTCCAGCTACGTAGTAGTAGGTGGTCAATGTGGTTCTTCCTTGAAGCCACATTGTGTTATCTATGCTAGCAAGTCAGGTTGTGTTAGTAGAGAATGTTGGGCAGGCTTGAAGATGTAATCACTGTGAACTGACGTGAACCATATGTTTTAGGCAAATTAGCACAGCTTTCAGACTGGCCTGAGTGCGTAGTGAAGGGGAGTACATCTTTCTGGGCACGATTTTGGAACATGTCTGGAAGGACAGCTAGTGGAAGTATGGATTTCCCTGAGTGTTGTAGTGTGGCACAGGCCTGCCTACCCGTAGGGCTGTTGGTAGTGGATAGCCTTTACAACTCTTAGTAATAAGTGCCTTTGTAACAGAAATGCATGTCTCAATCGTCACGGCTATTGAGCCGCTGTACCGGGGTGCTTGGCCACTAACTGATTTGTAACCATGGCGGCAGCCACAGAGCAGGTAGCCAATCTGTCTTGAATGGGTGATGAAGGTCTCCCTGGTCTGAAACTGCTACACCACCATTGTGGCAATTGTCATTGTGTGAGTGTCCTCAGCTGTACTGTATGAGGAACATAGGTGCTTGCCAGCAACGGTGCTACACCGTTCTGTTCTAAGAAACATCCTTCCTGAAGCGCTGTCTTGTTGTCCTCATTTTCCACTTTGTTTCTGTCCACTTTTTCCTTCTCTTGGTGCCTCTGCAGGGAAGGGCAAAGGAAGTGTGGTTGTTGCATTAACTGCAGTCAAAGCTTGGTAACACAGCTGCTGACTTGCAAAACTGCAGCTCTCCACTGGTGAAATGTCCAAATACGCTCGTACAAGCTTCTTTGTGTATCTGCCTCTTGGCACTGTAGGGTGAAGTACCAACAGTTTTGTTAGGAGTTTGAGAATAATGCTCATCCATGTTCTCTGTCTCCCCTCTGCCCCCTCAGAAGACAAAAGGGGAGACCAAGTATGAGAAAGACTTAGGAGATGCTCTAGGTTTTGGTGCTGTGCAGTGAGGTCTGGCTGGCACTGTCTGGCTGTCCTGTCATGCTTTAGGGGAGCAGTGGCACTATGTGCATCGGAGACTGTGGAGCACCCAGTTAAGGAATTTCTTTGGAGAAAATATCTCCTCCCCTTTCTGTTTTCCTCTCGTGAAAACACATACACAGAAGTAGAAGTGGGATGTTCCCTTAAATGTGGCTTTTAAGCATTGGTTATTTCAAAATGAGATGCTTGGTATTCTTATTTGCTTTGAAGTGTATCTTCCAACATAAATGAACTCTGAGCTCAGAGAAATACCTTTGGGCAGTGTCACAAGGAAACAGCTACCAGCAAAGCTGGTTTGGAAAAAAAAAAAAACAACGAAAAGAAACCACCAGAAAGTGGTCCTTAAAATCAAGCTCTTCTCTTTCAATAAAGCACACGGATTGATTGTCCTTACAACTGAAGCTGGTTTTGACAGTGTTTGCCTGACACCTGCAAATGGATATTAAATCTTTTTTCCAGCTGGTGATGGTGAGTCCAACTTCAGAGCAGTATGACAGTTTGCTCCGGCAGATGTCAGAGAGAATTGATGAGGGATGTGGGGAGACCATCTATGTCATTGGTCAAGGATCAGGTGAGTATAGCTTCCTCAGGAAAACAGCAAAATCCTTTAAAATTATAAGAAAAACCTAGTTCATCTAACTGGACTGCTGCTGAAAGTAGTACTTACTTCTCCAGGATAACTTGGAAACTTCCCTAAAGTATAGCAGAACATGTGGGACAAATTCTTTTATTTTATTCCTGCCAGAAACTGTCTTATGGAGCTAAGCGTATTTTATGTATAAAATCAAACAAGTTCTTTTTTGGAAATAAGACATAAGTTGTCTGGGCACACTAGGATCTGAAATTCAAAAGATCTGAAATTGTAGTAACAGTTTTAGTACAGACATCCTCGATGTCTCGTGGAGGTCTTGTTCTGTCTGGTTTTCTTCACTTCTCCATTGTAAATAACAGTGGTTTTACCCCACAGGAGTGTATTTGAGATACTTCAGATAGCCAAAATATATGCTGCTGACTTTCTTCCTCAGTGTGTGTCTCTACTACTACTTCCTCTTCTCAGCAAGAGGCCTTTATTGTCGCATTAACTTGGGTGTGACTGTAGTCATTTGCCTTTCCAGATCTTAGCAGTTAGCGTGGATTACCTCTTTGTTCATTTCCACAGTTTGAATCATTGCATCTGATGCTGGTAAAATAACATTGAATGTGTCCCTGATTTGCAACTGAAATTTCTTTTCTGAATGAAAAAAAAATCGTCTAGTGTTATCATAAGGCTAAAGGCATCTTTTAAGTATATGAGATATCTGCTGGACATCCAGTTGTTATGATCAGACATTCTACTAGTTACTGTGAGGAAGAACACAAAACTCTGGTCTCAGTGCCAGGGTTGGCTGAGATAATGGAGGAAGAGTTGTGTTGCCTCTGAACTGTGTGGTTTTGGGGTTTTCTTGGTGTCTTGTGAAGCAGCCAACACAGCAGAGAGTTCAGGGTTAGATGACCAGTGTTGATGCAGCCAGTATCACAGAGAGAACACTCTCACCTCCAAGGCAGCCTCCCATGTGTAGTCTGACTCCTTGGTGTTTAGGATAACCACATCTGCAGCTAGCTAGTCTAGTCTAGCTAGTTAGGCTAGTAACTGTGCTCTCTTCTAGGATGGGCATTAACGGGTGGCTGTTGCAATGATGTACTTAGAAATAGGCATTTGTTTCTTAAAATATGAGCTAAAGCTTCATTTGGGTTGCTGCATAGTCAAGGAAGAGGGGATCTCTTCTGTAAATTTGGAACACTAGCCAACACAAAAAATCTTGATAACCCTGCCGCCGTCGCTCCTTCTCATTCACTTTGAGTGTTTATGATTTTGATCATTGTGGATACCTGACTCAGATGACTGAGAAGTGAGTGAAGACTGCCAGCAAGTTCACTGCCTTATTGGTAGTGACCCGTCACTTTCTCCCTCTCCTGTCCCCTACTTCTCATTCCCCTTCTGTGACCCAAGACCCCAGCTGGCACTTCTTGTTTTTCCCACCATCTCAACAGCTTCTCGGCCAGCTTATGAGCTAGGTGGAAATCACCCAGCAACCATACTTGTTGTAGAGCTGTGCAGTAGTTAAAATGCTGATTACTTCATGCAAACTGCAGTTCCTGCTTACCTGATGCGTCAGCCATGCGTGTGAAAGCACACACAGCAACAGCTTTGGTCATTCGGGTGCTATGTGGCTCTCCACCTTTGTTTGTTGGTTTGTTTTTTTTTATCCACAGAGGAGATTCTGGCCTGAAATCTGTGTAGTTCCTCAGCACCTGGGTTTGGAGAGAAGCTCAGAGCTGTGGTGGCCTCGAAACTGTCTAGGTAGTCACTCCTGGCTTGCTCTGGCTGTCAGCTCTTTGGTTGTGTGGGCTCTTCAAAAGCAGCAGTACCTCCTTGGGTTTTTTCTGGCCTCATGTGCTGTCAGCATTTCTTTCAAGTGCCAGGACGAAGTCAGTGAGACATGCCAAAAAAGTTGTTTTAACTGGAGTACTTGAGGGCTAAAGAAATTGCTGTGCAGGCCAGACTTGCAGAAAAATGTGCACTTGGGATGTGGTTTTATAAAATAAGCTGGTTGTTTAAACTGGTCCCACGTTCACTGGTTAATTGTGGTGATATTTCAGTCAGAGCTTTCCTTTTGTGAATGCTTTTCCCTTTATTGCAATATGAGAGGGGATGTTTTATCTGACTGAAGGAAATTGCACACAAAGTACCTTCAGCATATGAAGTAAAGGATTTAGAAACACGGCTTTCTTGCCAATCCATATTTGCTTGTACAAATTGTGGAGAAAACTCTTCTAGATGGTGCTTTTCTAGTATCTTTTAAGACTTTGAGTGAAGACCGTCCTTTTGTCTTTTGGGCAAAGTGTGCTTATTCTCTTTGCTTGTCTGACATCTCCAGTCCACATACAAATCCTGTTCAGTGTGAAAGTCCCATGCAGAATGACGCCGCTGCTGGCTGTTGCAAGGTGGTGCTCACTGACTGTCCTTTGTCTCCTTAATGCCATGCTAGATGGGACTGAATACGGTCTGAGCGAGGCAGACATGGAAGCATCCTATGCCACCTTGAAGAGCATGGCAGAGCAGATCGAGGCAGACGTGATCCTCCTGCGGGAGCACCAGGAAGCAGGGGGCAAGGTGCGGGACTACCTCGTTCGGAAACGTGTGGGTGACAACGACTTCCTGGAGGTCAGGTGAGGAGCAGGGTGGAGACAGGGTTAATCAGCAGCCCAGCTGCATTTTTACCACGTGAGCAGTCGGTGATGCTGAGCCAGCAACGCTGGTTCGAGTCTGGGTGTTGTAGCTACCCAACAAAGAGAATTGAGCTTGACCACTCCTTGCTAATGAAACCACCCTTTTGTTGTTGTTGCTGTCTCTTTTGTGAACAAACTGTTTGTGGAGGTCTGCCTGTGTTTAGCTGAGGGCTGTTGCTGTCTGGGTGACAGCTTCACAGTTTGGGGATCTTTTGTGGGCTGGAATTCCGGGGGAGAGTCACATGTGTGCATCTCTGTATGTGTGTGTATATACGCACGCTGCTGGAATACCGTACTAAGGCTTCAGTTCTCTTCCAAGACTGCAATGATCCAAGTCACCTTTTAATGGATGTATAATACCTTGTGTAACGTGACGTGAGAGTCTGCCCAGACCTCGATGGAGTAGTTTTCCAACATTTGCCAACAGCCATAATGGCCACCTTTATCAGAGACAAGGAAGGAGATTGCTCTAGGAGAGGATTTTCCTTTAAAATGTTTCATTGCCTTTTGAGCTTTTCCTTTTCTGGGAACAGCAATTTAAATTTCTGTGCTCTCCCTAGCACCTGGTGCTATTGCAAGATGAGGAATATGAGAAAGGCAGAGGTATTCTAGACGCAGTTGGGATGGAGTCTTTTTTTTTTTAATTTCTGCAGTGTCTATGTTGGATTGCAGAGACTAGGAGTTAGAAAAGAGGTATTCTGTGTGGCATCAGGTAATGCTGGATTCAGCTGACTGTGTTCTGAACACCAGTGACATGTTTCCACAGTCTTCCATATCCCAGTCCCCAGAGTCTGGGCTTCCCACTGTTAAGTAATAACTGTGAAAGAATCTCTGCTCTGCTTGGAAGGTATAACATTTTGAATCTCTGTGTGGAGGTTAGGGGGAAATGTTAGTTATTTGCAGGAGCAGTGGTGTTTGGGTTTTTTTTTTTTGTGATTGCTTGTTTGTTTCTTCAGGTATCAGATTTTACCACGTCCGTTTTTCCTTTCCCCTCCAGGGTAGCAGTCGTTGGCAATGTGGATGCAGGAAAGAGCACGTTGCTGGGTGTCTTGACACACGGTGAACTAGACAATGGCCGAGGCTTTGCTCGGCAAAAGCTTTTCCGCCATAAGCATGAGATTGAGTCAGGCCGCACCAGCAGTGTGGGCAATGACATTCTGGGCTTCGACAGTGAGGGCAACGTGGTGAACAAGCCCGACAGCCATGGTGGCAGCTTGGAATGGACGAAGATCTGTGAGAAATCCACCAAGGTCATTACTTTCATTGACCTGGCTGGTCATGAAAAGTACCTGAAAACCACCGTCTTTGGCATGACCGGCCATTTACCCGACTTCTGCATGCTTATGGTAGGTAGCAGGAAAGATGTACAGTACCAGCAGGAGTGGGGCAGTTCACAGCTTCTTTCCTTTTGCAAAGGTGTCCTGGGGGGTTGTGGAGGGAGGCAGCATCTCCCAGAGGTGGAGAGCAGCAACCACTCTGGATATCTAGCCAGGGCTCTGAGGCAAGTGCCCCAGGACTGTCAGTCTCAGACAGACCCGAGGTGTATGTTTCTTGAAAACTGAAAGATTTCTAAACTTCAGAACACTTTGTGAAAAATGAGAGCAATGTGTCCTTAGCCGATGCCCAACAGCACCTGAAATGAGCTGGGTCTGCTCATACGTTCCCAATGATGCTTCCACAACCTAATCACAACCTACTGCACATCTGGCACAAGACCTTCTCTGTAACCCAGCTCACTGCAGGAGTAGCATTTGCATCGCCATATCTTGTATCCCTGGTGTAGGTTGGCAGTAACGCTGGGATTGTTGGAATGACCAAGGAGCACTTGGGCCTGGCGCTTGCACTTAACGTTCCCGTCTTTGTTGTGGTGACCAAGATCGACATGTGCCCTGCCAACATCCTGCAAGGTGAGTCCTACAAGCTCTCTCCAGTGCTGTTTCTTACCTCTGTACGTGCTGTTGTTCAGTGCTTGGTTTGAGGAATTACTGCTGGAGGAAAGATGCTTCGTCTGCTCTTGGCTGCATCTTAAACACCTTCCAGAAATATATCCTTTTTACTTGTCCATTTTGCAGGAAGTTCAGCTGTAGTCACAGTTTCAAAATTACCCGAGTTGGGGGACTCAGCTGGGGAACCCAAAAGGGTTTGCTACTGGGTTTTGCTGAATTGAGCTTTAAGGGGAGAAGCAAACAGTTGATGTTGTGGCTTTGATTTCTCTCTGGGTATTTAAACCTGGAGGGAAAGTCTGGAAGTTCTCTTGAAAGCTGCTTTCCTCTTTGCCCATGGTTTGAGTGTGATCTTAAGCTGCGATCAGACCTGTTGTCCAGCAGCCCTTAGGTGAAGGGGCAGCTGCTTTTTACATCCTCCTCACCTGGGTGCTTCTGAGATATGCTGGCATAACTGCGGCAGCTCCTTCCTCTGTCTGAACAACTAACCAACACTTCATAGATCACGGTTCAAAGTGGCTGCATATGTGGGCTGTGGTAGTAGCACTGGACTAGACATAAGGAGGGACGGCAGTGAGCGGCAGGAGCTAGCAAATTTTTTGCTCAGCAGCAGTCAAAGCAGCACCTTTAACCCCAGCAATGTACCTTTAACATGTGCTTGACAGTTTTTCAGGCTGTGACTAACTCTCTCCTTTAAAATTCTCTTGATGCATTTCTCACACCTTCAGGAACATGCTGATTGCTAATTGGAGCAATTTTTTGTTTTTTTTGCATTGAGTCCTAAGAATCAGGAAAGTGCTCCTGATACTGTCTGTGGTTAGTTCATTGTTGTAAAAATCCTAAATATGTCTCAGGTAAACAGATGCATGTGAGCAGAAGATAATCTAAATGTCTCTATAATAGATGTTTGGCAAATAAATTTAAGGCCTGACCATAAGAAAATAGGTAGGAAGGAAGGAGAATGTTTGGCTCAGGGTGAGGAGAGAAGTGCTGCTCCTGGGAGAAGCTACTCCTGTGTCATGTCCTGTTTAAATTAAACACAAGATTCGGCTTAAGCGTATCTGTGAAGAGCAGGTGGCATGATTAAATGTTTTTGTTTCTGTATCCAAAACATCACTTACCCACAGGCAATCATTTGTTTACAAAAAACATCTAATTGGATAACAATTGTGGAATATAAATGACTTACTCTTTTAAGCCCTTCCTAGCCTTTTTTTCGCCCTCATTTATTGTAGGTACTTTGCAGGAGGCTGATTCTGAGCGCGTCAGGTAATGCCCCTGCTGGCTGATAGATATGAGGCTTACAAAATGAATTTTAAAAAGGCAAAAGATCAAACTTGGGAGCCATGAGATTTGTCCCAAAATATTTATTTCTGGATCTGGTCCACCTGCACTAGTCAGTGATGGTGATTTTTACCTTTTTCATGCTTCTGTAGCCTTCTAGGGCAGGCTGATTGCCAGGGAAAGCATGTTGAGGTTTGTTTGGTCAAAATTGATTTCTAATTCACGCATTCTCAAATATTTAAATTCCTGAGTGCTGCTGATTTTCGTTGAACTCAATATGAAAAATCCTTTATAGAAAGAGGAAATAGCTTGTAACTGCTTAAAGCTGCTTAATAGACAGCTATAAAATGTCTACTTCACAGCATTGCACTTGCAGATGCAAAGATGTGTATCTGTTCATGTACGGTGTCGCTTGCCAGCAGGCTAGCTGGCATGAAATGGAAGATGGGATGGCTTCTGAGTCCTGCCTGGGCTGCAGCGAATTCAGTCTCACTCATGCACCTTTAGCCATCTTTTCCTATCTGTTTGTGGCAAGAGTGCCAGTCTCCCTTCGGGAAGAGACCCCACAAGAGCGATTTGTAAAGACAGGAGATGCTGCCCTAACAATATCCATTTCACCCTTTAAGAAACCCTGAAGCTGTTACAGCGACTGCTGAAGTCCCCAGGGTGCAGGAAGATTCCCGTGCTGGTTCAGAGCAAGGATGATGTCATTGTAACAGCCTCCAACTTCAGCTCAGAGAGGTAATGGGAGTAGAGGAGAGATGTTTCTCTTTCAATCCTATTTGGAGACTGGGTGAGAAGGTTCAGAAAGAGAGTCCCATTGTCTAGATGTGTGAAGGTTGCATCTGCCATGTGATGTGGTGATTCCATGAGAATGTGTTGATTCCAAGATTCACCAGCTTGTGTTCCACTCTCTGAGACAGAAATGAGAGGCTGCTTCTGGGCAGTCTGCAGAAGATGGCAGGGTACTCGGCTTCCTTCAGTCCTGGAACCTTACACCTATTCCTGAATGTCATTAGAAGGCAAAGGCAATGTTGCAGATGTTCAAACATGGGGTGTTGAGCATCTGACTGCTTGCCGGGCTTTCCCTTGCTAGCACTGTGTATGGAAATCAGCCCCAAGATTTTTGTTGTCTCTCTGCGTGTGGAATTCCAGGCAAGGAGGAGAACTAACTTCATTTTCGTCCATTTTCCTTTACAGGATGTGCCCTATTTTCCAGATTTCAAATGTCACCGGGGAGAACCTAGATTTGCTGAAGATGTTTCTTAATCTCTTGTCTCCACGGACCAGTTACAGGGAAGAGGAGCCAGCAGAATTCCAGATAGATGATACTTACTCTGTTCCGGTAAGGAGCCTCGTATTTGGAAGAATTTTCTTCTCCCTCTTTCGGGTTGAAGACGACATCTTCCATAGAGAGGGAAGTTCTAGAGCTCTACTGCTAGCCTGGGTGAGTAGCGCCAATTACTGTTTTTTTCTTTTTTGGCATAGGGTGTAGGAACAGTTGTGTCTGGGACGACACTGAGAGGCCTGATCAAGCTAAATGACACCCTGCTGCTGGGGCCAGATCCCCTTGGCAACTTTCTACCTATTGCCGTCAAGTCCATCCACCGCAAGAGAATGCCCGTCAAAGAAGTGCGGGGAGGCCAGACTGCCTCCTTCGCTTTGAAAAAGGTGAGATGATCTGCCCTAGACTTCTAAAACAGGAACCACCCTCCTAATCTTAGAGTGCTTTTGGAGTTCAGCTGCAATCATACTGCTTCTGCAAACCTCAACTGCCTCGTTTCACAGCGCATTAAAATCCCATAGAACCTCTGTGGGTCCTGTCTCCCGACTGCTGCACCCAACAGCTGCCAGGTAATAGGGACCTAAAGAAGTGAGACATAGCGTTGGAGGCGAGTAGCAATGCAGAGGCTTTGCAAGAAAAGTCTCCTCTTGTGCTGCAACTGTGTTAGTGGCCTAGGCAGGGAGTTTACACTATTCCTCTCAGCTAGTAGGACCAGCTGCAGGATTTGGGGTTTAAAGATTAACCGAATTTGATGTGATTCCTCTGGTGAGAGGTTTCTGTCAATAGAAGCTGCACAGAGTTTGGGGGGATACAGTTTAAGCTATACAGAACTTCCTGTGTTCAGTCTTACCATTTTGTGTTAACAGACATCATGCTTTTAAAGGTTCAGTGAGTTAAAACTTCTGCGTCAGTGTCCAGCACTCCCAGCACTCTAACTAAAGCTTCCTCAGAAACTTCACTGAGCTTGACTTTTGCAACCTTTGCATAACATCGTTACATACTGCTAAATAGCTTTAGCTTTGCCTTTTGGTGAGCACGAGTTAGTGTTGGTGAAATCCCTTAGGATCCTTCCGGATGCAGTCAGCCAGAGGAGCAAATTTCTTCCCTGGAGAATCACACCTAAGGTTTTTCATGTCTCCACTTTCCAGATCAAGCGTTCTTCCATTCGGAAAGGCATGGTAATGGTGTCACCCCGCCTGAATCCTCAAGCATCGTGGGAGTTTGAAGCAGAGATCCTGGTGCTCCATCACCCCACCACCATCAGCCCACGCTATCAGGCCATGGGTGTGTGTCTCAGTACTGTCTCATCTTTGTTTCCCAGTGGTAACAGTTTATATCAGCTCTGTATCATCTAAGATGATTTTTCTCTTGGTGGGTCTGACAGCCTGAGTATAAGCAACAGTTCCTGGTTTGACCGTTCCCTGCAATGCATTAGAGGAAGGGGAGGGAGCTGACAGAGGAGAGCGCCAAAGGCTGTAGGTGAAAAGGAGGTGTGTGACTCCAGGTGTGCTTGGAGCCTGCCTGAGCCAGATCTCCATGGTGCAAAGATTCTTCAGCTTCAAATGCTGACTGAGAGACTCATTTTAGGTCCTGCCCTGTAGGCTGGCTGGTTGACGCGTAGGATTCTGTTAAGGATGTTTCAGGAAAGTCTCTATTCAAAGGCAACTGTTCTAGCTTGTGTGCGTTTCCTCTTTGAGGCCTGAACAAAGGCAGCCGCGTGACCCATCTGGTCTTTGGTACACAGTAGGTTTTTACATTCCAGACTCAGTGCTGTTAGCTGTAGGGTAGCAAGAGCTGCCTTAGATGTCTGTCTGAAGCTTATTCCGTTAATGGCACTGGCCGCCGAAAGCTTTTGTGCGTTACGTTCACAGTGCATTGTGGCAGCATCCGTCAGACGGCCACAATTCTCAGCATGGACAAGGACTGCCTGCGGACCGGGGACAAAGCCACGGTGCACTTTCGCTTCATCAAAACCCCGGAATATTTGCATATAGACCAGCGCCTGGTCTTCCGTGAAGGCCGCACCAAAGCTGTGGGTACCATCACTAAGGTAAAGGCTGAAAAGCCCACCTTTCTTTTTGCCCATTAGCTACTTTTGATGCTGAGAAGCCAGCAGGAGAAGCCAGATAGCTCTGGAATATTGAGGAAGGAGGCCGTCCTTCGATCGCAGATGTCAGCCCTGACATGGGTTGTGGGTGACCATTGTGCTTTGCCGTGTAGTGGGTCTTTAGCTGGTGTGAATGATGGAATGCAAAGGCGGTGTGTGAGCCTCTGGTTCTTACAGCTTAGTCTCTTTCTGACAGCTTGTAGCTGGTCCCTTTGAGCCATACTGAGGAGGACTGTCACCTCAGCCGAGTGTCCCTTTCCACACTCTAAGGGTTCTTGAAGGCAGCTCATGAGCCTAGATTTCTTTGAAGAGCTGCTGCATTCTTTTCCCAATGGCTATTGGTATCAGTTCTCTCAAAGCTGTTTGTTAAAAAGCAACATTGAACCTTCCCAGATCAGCCTTGCTATTTTAATGCTGATTTTGGGCTCTCCCTTTGTAATTTGCAGTTACTCCAGACCACCAATAACTCGCCAATGAACTCCAAGCCACAGCAGATCAAGATGCAGTCAACCAAGAAGGGAGCTGTTACAAAACGAGAGGATGGTGTTCCCCTAGCTGGGACAGCAGCTGGAGGCCCACCAGCGGGGGATGAGGCCCCCTCAACAGCCACAGCGCCACTGACACCTGCTGCCCTGCAGCCATTGGTAAGTGAGGAAGACACCATGTCTGTCCTAGCTGTTTGCATCATGGTTTCATCTGTTGGAGGAAGGGCACTCTAAAGCACAAGCATTATCCCCTCATACGCTTGGACTCACCTTTGGACTAGATAAAATACAAATATAAGTAGTCTCACAGCAGAAATCAGAATTCTCTGATGACTGGAGGACTTCTCATGGCTGAAGCAGCTGGCAGCTTAGGGTTCTGGGACAATTCAGGTTGGACCTCAGGAAGTGTCTAGACTAACCTCCTTCTCTAAGTAGGATTAGCTGTGAGGTCTCACCAGGTTGCTCAGGGTTTTATCCAGTCACGTCTTGAAAAGCCTCCAAGGAGGAAGACTGCACAACCTCCTTTGGCAACCCGTTTCACTACTTGGCTGTGCTCATGGTGAAGAAGGGTCTTCATATACTGAGCTGAACTAGTGAAGCATCTAACAGCCAGGCACAGAATGGTTCTCTGCTGTCTGAATGAGAGGTGGAACATCCCTACACTAGAGAAACCTTAGTAGTAGTGTTATCAGACACAGGTCATCTGCCCCATCAGGGAGGGAGGATGGAGACATCCAAGAAGGAGGAAAGGCTTATTTCTTTTGAGAAAAATTTATCCAGCTTGTTTTGTCAGTTAGGACTTAGCTCAGCTTGTCCAGGAAGGATACGTACAGCCTTTTCTGATCTGAAAGGAATAGAAACTCAATTCTAACTGCAGGCTTTGGGAACTGTTTACCAGCTTTATTCCCGACAGAAGAAATGTCTTCTCCTTTTAGAGTACTTACATAGTAAGTGAAAGGTTCAGGAACTAGCGCTGTCAAGAGACCGGCTTAGTGTTCCCCCTCTTAATTTTACCTTTCTTAGTTTTCATTGGTCAAATCTTGTACTCTTGAGCCAGGCTGGCTGCTGAAATAGGGCCCTCTGACCGGGGTTCTGTCCCTTGGCATATGCCTGTGGCTTCTTACTGATCCCCTGTCTCCTCCTTGGTTGTTGTAGTATCACTGTGGTTGTAAGTAGTGCTCCCAGCTTGCTCTTTGTTTTGTCTCTCCCCCTGAGAGTTTGTCTTGCTTTTGTTCTTGCTTACCTCTGCCTCTTTCTCCTTGCTGCTTCCCCTCAGCCTGCACTGGATGAAGAGCCCCACATCCGTGAGGGCAATAAGGTATTTGGCTGCTTTAAAAGAGGATGGTGGGCTTGCTGGCCTGAGACTGGGAACAGAGTCAGATTAGCAAGAGAGCCCTGGGAGGGGGTTGGGGGACTCTCCTTCCATTCTGCACAAAGCCAAGAGAGCCTGAGGCCTTGATTTCCCAGATGCTGAGCCCTATGGCACCTGCTGACTCTCATGGGAGTGAAGTGTTCAGAAAATTGGGAAATTGGGTCCTCCCCAGCTTGAAGGTCTGAACTTCCTGGTCTATCTGTCTCTCCTCCTTCCATCATGGTGTGTCTGTCTGCCTTATCTCCTTCCTGCAGTGGCAGGTAGCTGATCAGTCACAACTGCCCTCCCGCTGTCTGGACATGTGTGTAATCCATCTGAACTCCCACTGTGATGATACTGTGATTCAGAGGTTGCCTCGCACTGAAGTCTGTCTACTTGCTTTTCAGTCAAAAGTCGGAGGAGGAGGCCGGCGACGTGGGGGTCAGCGCCATAAAGTGAAGTCTCAGGGAGCCTGCATGACTCCTGCCAGTGGCTGCTGAATTTCTTACTTCTTCTCCCTCTGAGGAATTCCTCCCCTTCCCTTCATTTCTTATCCAAAAGATCCAGAGCAGCTTAAACCAAAACCCATCCCAGCTGATTGGCTGCAGAAGAATCATCCCTCCTCCCCGAAGGAAGCAATGGAGAGGAGCATAATTTATAAGCTAATGAAGGTGGTAAGACACAGAGAACTGAGTAACGGACACCTTCCTCCTCCCCCGTCAACACATTTTTGTACATTATGGGCTTAGTTTTTATTCTTATTAGTTTTTATTATATTTTGTGTGCATGAAGATGAGAGGAGAGTCTGGATAGAACTGAGAAGAGCCAGTTAGCTGCCTCCCTCCTCCCTCACCCCATTCTGTCCACAGGACTTGCTGCTCTCCTCCTGTGTGCTGTCTCAGATCCAGGGGTTGTCAAACGCCTGAAGTTTCAGACTTGCAAAGGTTAAAGCACATCGCCTAGGATGGCTCCATAAGGCATTGTTTCCTCAACGCTGTGGCCCCGTGCCAAATGTGTTTCCGGATTCCCCCCCATCTTAAACTCTTTCCAATCACGTTTAATGTTGTAGTGACTCAAGTTTGAAGGAGATGGTTATTAGTTGGAGATCTAAGAGGGAAACAGTTCTGGATGTTAAGCTGAGGAATCCAAACCAAATAACCTTCTCAAATACGTTGATAGCACTTGGAGACAGAATGAAACGGCAGTCATTTGCCTCTCCTGTTCCCCTTCCAATCGTGTTGCTTGTCCTGTTGTTTGTTCAGTGCACGTTGGAGCAAATCTTGCTGCCTCTGGAGGCTGCGGCAGCTCAATTGACAGTATTAAGAGTATAGTGCAGGAACGCTTGGTCTGTCCCTTGAGCCAGAGAAAGCCTTCTCCACCTCGGCAGAGAGAGAGATCACAGGTGGTAATAGAACCTGGGAACAGAGACACCAAGCAAATGTGACCTCCCCTTGTTTTTGTTTACTTCAAGATTTGACAAATCTTTTTCTGGACCTCACCAGCCAAACTTCGCCATGGCCATGGAAGAGATAGGATTTGTCTTCTCCCCTCTTGGCTGAAGAGGGCAATGACGAATTGGTACCAGACTTAGAGAAGTGCTTTCAGGTTTGGAAGTATGTGGTAATTTTTCTGACTTGTATTTAAATTTTTTTTAAGATCATGGATTTTTAAATGACAAATTCTGGCTTGCCCAGGAAGAAGCATCTTCATTGTTACCATTTTTTTTTTAACCCTTGGTTGTGCAAGTGATCGATTCCCAGCTTAGGATGATCTTTTTTCTTCTAACCCTGCCTCTTCGCTTGGCTCTCATGAGGGCAGGAGTTATCCTCTACTGGTCTGTGGTGAGCTGTGGGAGCATTTTGAGACAGGCTTTTTGAGCATGTGGGAGTATTTTGAGGGAGGAGATGGCATCCTCAGCAAATCGTTGCTGTCCCCAGCAGTTGTGGTCAGCCTCGCTTTCTTTGAGGGCTTCCTCCTCCAGTGAAGGACTTTTCTTTTAATTAGAGGGAGACTGTAAAGTTTCTGTCCCTCCTTAGCGGGTTGTTCCTGTTTCTCATGCTGTGGCACCTGTGTGGAGTTCATTCCAGTTCACCTGGCTCAGGGTGGGAGAGAGCACAGCTCCCCATGCCAACACCAGCACTCCAAGAGCATTAAGTGGCATGGGAGAGGTGAGGAATGTGGTTTGGAGATGAGGGTACTTTGCCTTAGAGACTGCAGTGACCTGAGCATGGGTGGAAGGGGGAGTTCAGACAGTCCTTTCCAAGCTACGTGCCTACATACCAGCACTCTCCTGGCGAGGGAGGAACTATAGGCGGCTACAACACTAATAGCACCCGCATTGTGAGGGGGTGTGAAGTGTGGCTAAGCAGGGCACCAGGGCCTGGTTGGTTTGTCTTCTGGCCCTGTAGCACAGCATCAAACTGCATCTGATTTCCCGCCCTCTGCTTCTGAGGGGAGCAGGGAGCTGCAGGTGGTTTTCTCTTTCTCCATTCCTTGTGCTCCAAATGAAGGAGACTGCCAAGACTGGAAGAGGGTTTACTTCAGTTCATGCAAAGGAGGTGGTGTGATCTCTCTTTCGTGACCAGCATTCAAAGATCACTCAGGCTGGTGTGATCTATAAAATAAATTTTAAAAAAGTTAAAGTACATCTTGTGGCTTTTTGTCCTTCCGGAAAACCAGTGCTTGCCCCTTTACTGCCAAAAGCCAGACCAGGCAGGTTTGCCTGGCACCGCACTCCTTTGCTGGCTACGAGAGGAGGCTGCATTTCTAGTGATGGCAGGGGAGGGCATCCCATACCACAGGACTGCTGAGCCTCTGCACAGCCCCGACAGCTCTTACTCTGCCTAAAATTTAGTGCTTCATGTCAGCCGTGGTGAAATGAGACTGCCTGCATGACATGAGCTGTGCTGTGTGTGAGTGAAGAGCTGCTATAGCAATTAGTTGGGGGCCAGCTCCGAGTCGCGTTGCTAGAGGATGCAGTTTTAGCAAGCACAGCCACTGCCTGCATAGGCTTGTGCTCCCTGGGCCCTTGCAGCAATTTGCACCTCACCTCTTCCTGTAAATACAGTGTGACTTTTCAGAGCTTGGAGCGGGCCTCTTCCTGCCTCCTCAGTGGATCTCAGAGGTTCGCATGAAGGCTTTTCCTGACCTGCATGGCCCTTTGCTACACAGGTAAGTGTTGGGCTGGGAGCTGGTGGTAGCTGGAGTAAAGGCCCTCTCCTCCTCCTGCAGCTGGCTGCTCCAGCCCCAGCAGAGAACAAGCCTTTTCCTAGGATGACCACCTGTGACAACCCCACATGGGCAGGTCCTCCTCAAGACAAGCCTGTCTCCAGCCCATGCTGGTTAAGCAGACACCAGTGTGATCCTCCCCAGGCTCAAGCCACTCAATTTTCCCTTTTTGCAGCCTTTTAACTCCCTCATGCTGAGGACAATGAAGTAGTGCCTTTGTACTTGCTCTTAGCTGCCTGCCGAGTAATTTACAGCCCATTTTAAGGCAGAGAGCAACCTCCAGCTACTCTTAATTGTGGTTTGTGTCAGGCTTTGTCCTTGCCCTCCCTCTTGCCCCAGCCTCCTTTGCTGCTTCTCAGAGCCAAGCCAGGTTCTGCTTGTGCCCATAAGTCACAGGATGGACTGATGCCCAGGGAAGGCTTGCAGCCGTGGTCTGTCACAAACTTAGACCTCTAGAAGTCAAAGTCCCAAGGAATTTGAGTTAAGAGTAAGTCTCATTTTCATCATTACTCCAAGCAGTTTTTGCATCCCAAAGCATGCTTGATGACAAGGTGAAAACTGCTGACCCTAGAGTATATACAAGAATATGTAAAAGAATAAGAGCTACAAGAACAGCTTTGCACCATTCCCACCAGCAAATTCACCAGCAAAACACCCAAACCACTCACAGCAGTTTTGACACTTTATTTGTCTTGGTCTTCTTTTTCTTGCATAGGCATAAATTACAATCTGTTGGTTAAAAAATAAAATGAACAAAACAGTGCAGCATTTGCAACAGGCTACAGCATCAAATACAAACTCATGTCCTGCCTGTAATCATCTGTTTCTGCAGGGCTAATTCATAACACGTGTAGGGCAAACCAAGGAGGAGGGAAGTGGAGTAAATAAGGGAAATCTGCTCTGGCAGCTGTTTTGCTTTTCTCCTGCCTCATCAGGCTCCTCTTCTGCATCAGCACTAGGATTAAATACCCCTGGGCACAGATGCACATGCTGAAGCAGCAGTTTTATGTGCCCTCTTTTCCCTCGCAGCTCAGGAAAGCTCTACAGAAATACTGCAGGCTGCTGCTGGCGAGAGGCAGCTGGCCAGGCACTCAGTGCAGGTGCTGGGGCTGCAGCCCAGTGCTGATGCAGAACTTGGGGGCTGAAAAACTGCCAATAGCCTCAGCATGCCTTCCTGGAGATCCTCACACAGGCCTCTGAAACCAGCACTCTCCCCTAGAGAAAAGCATAAACCCCCATGGTGACCTCTCAGGGGTGTCTCCAGGGGGTTTTACCCCAGAACAGCAGGGACTTCTTACCTCCAAAGGACAGGACCAGCTTGCCCCATAATGCTCCCTACCCCACACACAGCAGTTAACGCCCCCCCGGAAGGAGCGGAGACCCTACTCCAACTCCATTTTCGGGAAAGACATCCCCCTTTCCCCCTCTCACCAGTGTGCCTGTTTTACCACAAAAAAAAAAAAACATTTTTTCTTGGGCAAAGAGACTGTCTGCCCTGACAGCCCAACCCAGAGGCCAGGGAGCCAGAAGGGACATAAGAAAAGGGGTTTTCCAGCTTTGCTGTTACGGTAATTACTCCAGCAGCCAGAGAACCCCTGGGGAAGGGGGAGAGCTTCATCTCTGCTCTCTCTTCGTCATTCAGTTAAATAAAGAGTGCTCTGGGACAGGCCTAGGCATTCATAAAAGCACAACTCCATGAGCACAGGGCACTCACGGACAAGGCTCCAAGGCAAGCAGGCAGCTGTAGACAAGTTTAAAATAACTTGGGCTGCGGATGCCAAGAATTAAGACTATGCTCAATATAGGAGAGACTTTGTCGTCACTGGGTTGGGCTGCAGTTTGTTTTCTCCCAGCAGCAGGGCCTCCCAGCTCTGCAGGGTGCTCCACAGTAGTTTTAACCTGTTGGAGCAAGGGGACTCGTCCTGAAAGGACGTGCCACCATTGCCCCTGGGTTGGCACAGAGGGGGTACAGGGCTCAGCACCTCTGCCTGATGCACATGAGGGCATGCTGAAGGGAGAACCCTCTTCAGCCCCTTCCCCTCCTCTACACCCTTTGCCCTACAGGGCTTCAAGCAAAGACAACCAGAGCAAGACTCAATTTGTGGTGCTCCCCAAGTGCTTGCAGTGCCAGGGGATTCCAGCATCAGAAGGGGCTGAAATGCTAAAGAGAAGCCCTTTCGCTTTTCTTTCAACAAAACACAAGACAAGTGTGGAGGCTGTAAGCGCCATCCAAGAACATAAGCCAAACTAAGTGTGCTGCAGGCAGCCAGGAGGCAGAGGGGCCAGATGGCTCTGGCACTCCTCAGCGTGGGGAAGGTCCCCATGCATCCTTTCTGCAGTCCCCTGCTATGGCTTCCCCCCATCATGCAGTGGGTACAGGGAGGACTTACGTGCCCAACGCAGGCAGGATTCCCCATCCTGCTCTGGCACAGTCCTCTGCAGCCAGAGCGGGGGGGACTGAGCAATATCAGTGAGAAGGAGGCAGGAGGGAAA
>NW_010414471.1:22517-23449 GCF_000710305.1 Buceros rhinoceros silvestris
GAAAGAGTTCTTCCAAGAGGAAGGAGGTCAGACCGTGCCAGCCATCTGCTATTAAGGACTGGGAGGCAGCAGATGCAGCCCTTAGCGCCACAGGTGGGGGAGGCCCAGTTGCCCCCCAAAGTGAAGAAGCATGCTGCCACCCAGGAAGGAGGTCTCCCCTCTGCCCCATCTCCCACCCAACAGACTGACAAGGCACAGAGAAAATCACGCAGAGCACTGGGGCAGCAGCTCCCGCTCACTATGAACAGTGGCCTCTATGTAAATACAGCCATGGCTGAGCAGCCCTGGCCACACACTGCAGTCTTGGAGGACATCTCCAGAGCAAGGAGGGCAGGAGTGCATCCAGCACCCCACCAAGCAGCAGTCCACGGAGGACCTTGTCTCCCAGGTCCAGCTACCAAGCCACCAACAACTTGGGGCCCGTATTTTACACGGCTCTGCTCATCTTATGCTAGCTTATCCTACCACATGCGCTAGCCTCCTACTGAACAAAGCTCTAGCCCTCTCCGCATCTAAGCCACTCGCCCAAGTGGCACCATGTAACATTCTCCATTTAAGTACAAATCTCATGGAAAAAGTCTTTTTCCTTCGTTACTACAAAAAAACCCAAATGGAAAATAAACTCCCACCCCTAAAAAAAAAAACAAACCAAAAAACCCCAGAAGAAACCCAAAAGGGGAAGCAGGCAACAAAAGTTTTCACTAGCGCTGTCAAGCTTAACACTGGGGAGCCGGCCAGCCACAGGGCTGACAGCATTGCCCAGACCCAACACAGCTACCAGCAGCAGGAGGGCTGGAGCGGACAGACAGCAGCACTGGGGTGGGCTCTGCCACCAACGCATGCCCAATTTCTCCCCTCCTGCTGCCCCAAACATTAGTATTATGTTAATACTTTATTAATACTGTCTCATTTCCCTTCTGCCAGTCCAGAGA
>NW_010414471.1:23583-30476 GCF_000710305.1 Buceros rhinoceros silvestris
CAGAAGAAATGACCTCGCATGGAGGGGAGGGACTTGGTGGCCACAACTGGTGGCTCCTACCTATTCTGGCAGAATACCGAGCTGGTCACTGCAGTCCCGCACACCATATCATGCCCAAGCCCCACATGAAGCACATCGCAAAATTACATACCCCTTTCCCAAGCCCCAGCAACGTTAGGTGCACTGGCAGAAAGGAGCAGGACAATAGGGAGAGGGACTGCGCAGACCCGATAAAAAAATTAGCGTAAAAAGTTAAAATGTCCGATACGCACTGAAAACAAGCCAGGCTGCGCTAGGACCCATGTGGGATGTTCTTGCCTTGCCACCCCGGTCCTTAGAAGAGGGAAAGCCTCACCCCTCATCACCAACTCTTCTCCTCCCCCGAGGGGAGCAGCTCCCTGGGGCGGCTGCTGGCACATCCCAGGATTTCTAGTACGAAGCAGCGAGCCAGATGAATCCCCTCCTGCTCATCTTCATCCCACGAGGGAGCCAGGGGTCAGTGCACCGGCTCCCCATGCACGCGGAAGCGGTAGATGCAGGTGTATTCAGGGTGGCCCCAATTGCTCAGGACCCGGAGCTCCACCAGCTGGTACGTGCCCACACCATCACCCTTGGGGAGAGGGGAAAGGAAAAACCTAAGCACTTGAGAGTTCTCAAGGGCTCAGAGACCCCAGGAGTCTCATTTCTTCTTGGGGTCAGGTGCTCCGAGGGCAAAGCACTTACCTCTAGGTAAAATGTTTGGATGGGGTCACCATCATGGTTGTAGGTGAACTGCCCAAGGAGAAGGCCCTCCTCTTCTCTTTCCTCCTTCAAGCCCTACAGCAGGGCAAGGGGACAGAAAGAGAGAACAGGGGGTCATCAGAGAGGGAGACCAGAGGCGATGAGCAGGCCCAGGGTGGAACAGAGAGACAGAGATGCAAGGGCACCACTCCTGCTCTTCCAGGCCAAAAGAGACAGGGAACAGGGGCCAGTAAGGAGAGACTACGGGGAAAGACTGCAAGTTATACCTACTCAATCTCCTCTCTTCCTGTGTCCCCCAAACCCCCTCCTGAAGCCTGGTGCTTCTCTCCCTGCCAGTGCTGTTGCTTCTTCCACTTCAGGATAAGACCAACCTCCAGAGCACCCCAAAGCCAGGTATGAGGCTCACTAGCCCTCCCCTCCCACACCCTCCACCATGGCACCTTCCCACCATGTCCCCTTGCTCCATCCTTGGGTCCAGGAGAGGAAACTCACATAGACTGCAAAGTCCTTGGGGGCACTGGGGATGGTCCCCTGGGGTGAGAGGGCTTTTGGGATGTGCTCCAGTGTCACGGCTGTGGGGCGGATGATGTCAGAGAGGCGGATGATGGCAAAGCCCTGGGACCCACGAAATGCCCAGCAGTTCCCAGGGTTGACGTCTGGCTACAGGTGTGGGAGCAAGACACCAGCAATATTATCACCATCAGCGTCATTTTTCTTCCCCCCAACATCAGCTTGACTGCTTGCTTGGAGCAACAGCAAGAGCCCAATAAAACCCACCAAACCCATGCAAGAACCAGCCCAGCCGGTCCTCTCCCTTAGCAGGGTCTCGCCCCAAGGGTGCTCACCTGCAGGATGACACGGGGGGACTGCGATTGGTACCACAGGGGGATGCCGAACATACTCAGCAATGCTGTCCGCATCTCATAGGTCTCTGAGCAGCGGGTGTTGATGACACTGGCCCCTGGCACAGAGAGGGATGGCAGCCGGTGAACCAGGTGTCAGCAGCCCGCGGTCCCCTCCCCAGGATGGCTGGCTTGTCCCAGGTGGATGAGAGCAGCCCACCACCTACCCGCTGACTCCAGGGCATAGTCAACCATCCCCACGCGGTCCTCACTGTAGCGCTTCAAGGCCTGGCCCACAATGTGATGCACTTGCTGCAGTGGAAGCAGAGGATGTGAGAGTGGCGAAGGGCCAGGGCAGGCATTCTGCCCCCCACCCACCTCCCCCCTGCAGGGACCAAGAGGGTGTAAGGACCTTCCCACAAAACAGCCAGGGGGTGAATCACCCTGACAAAAAAAGAGGACACACGTTTGGCTAGGAAGTCTTGTTAGAGGTTGCTAAAATTACCCCAGCGAAGAGGAGCTGTGCAATGAAGGAGCAGTGCCCAGGCACACTGGGTTCGCCCATCCCTATCACAAAAGAGGGGCTGGCCCCAGGGGAGGAGGAGTATTCCACGCAGCAGGTACCAGACACAACCCGACAGCCCACCCAATCCTTCCCAGCATCATTTCCTGGTCCCTCCTGCCCCATCCTGCAGGATTAATGGGAGTTCCCCCATCCAGAAAAGGGGGAGCCAGACATGGCATCCTTCTGGAGCAGAATCCAGCCCAAGATGCTGGGACCCTGCAGTAGCACCGTGGATCTAAACTTTATGTTGTGCATAAAGCTTGCACAGACTGCAAGGACTGCTAATCCCAGCCTGACCCCTCCCCCCCACAGGGAATTGCCAACAACTCTTTCCAAAGCAAGCAGGCTTATTTTTTCCCCTTGGTGTCATTCTGCTGAAATGCTTGGCCCCAAATGACTCAGCGGCAGTGCTGAAGGATGGGGGTAAGCAAGATGTTCAACCCTTGCTGGCACCTGCCCCACCCTCTGGGTGAAAGATGCACAAGCAGACGCTTGGATTTTAAGACAGCAAGAACCTCACAGGCTGTGGCTATCACCACCTGTGACCCCTTCCAGGGCAGGGTGCAGACACTGCCCAGGGAAGGCTGGCAACAGATAAGGGATGGAGAAGTTTCAGGGATGTTCTTGCCATTTGGAATGTGAGCCCAGGATGGATGGCCCAGCTGTAAGGGCTGTCCCCACGGCTCTGCCATCTACCAGGTATGAGTGCCAGCCCCCACTGCACACCGGCAATGGGGCACAGCCCCCAGTCCCACACCTGTGGTCACCATCACATCCCTTGGGCTCAGGCCAGTACTCACCTCCTCCGTCACACCTGCGGCCCCACCTTGCTGCAAGGCGACTCCAATACCAGCCTGAGCGCCCCGTGCCGACAGTCTCTGGTCCTCCAAGACTTTGGCCAGGATCTTGCGCTCCAGGGCCTGGAGCTCTGCTTGCAAGTCTTCCCGCTGGAGGACAAGGCCAGCGGCACCCCCTTTCTGGGACTGTGACAGGAACTGATCGATCCACACTGGGAACTGTGCTTCCACCTGAGAAGGTAGGGACAGAACTCAGCCCTGGGACAGGGACCCTCACATCTCCCTCTGTTGAGCAGGGTGGGGACCAGGGACTCACATCCGCCCGTACTGCCTTCAGCTGCTCCAGTAACCCCTCCACATTCTTCCCCATCACCTCCTGGTCCGACTTGAGGCCTGCCAGTTCCCTCCTCAGCACAGCCACCTCCTGCTCCAGCTTGCCCATCTCCTGCTGGAAGCTCCCTCGCAGGCCCTCCTCTGCCGAGCTGTGCCAAGAGAAAGGCAACAAAACCTTGTGCCAACAGTCCCAGCTCCCCTCTGCAAACTGGGGGAGGAGATTCATCTCCTTTCACCTACGCTCAACCCCATCTCCAGCCCCAGTTTTAATCCTTGTGGCAATATCCTCTTCTACTGCATCCTGTAGGAAATCATCCCCAACTCACTTCTCATCTGAAGTGCCACATTCCCCACGGTGATGAAAAGTGATGGCAGCAAAAGTAACTTGCTGCAATTGCCTTTTGAAACCTGCTGCTAGCAAGGGCACTTTCTTGCTGACAGTCTCACATTCCACTCCTCCTTCCTCCAAGACTGCACCTCTCAACTTCTCCTTTGCCTTGAGCAAACCAGACCTGGAAACCTTTCCTAAACCTCACTGTGGTTATTTCACCCAGCTGCCTGCCTGTCCCTAACAGAGCGGTGGCTCTGCCCAGACAGCCAGCATTACCTCTGCCACGCCGAGTTCAGCTCCACCAAGCGTGCCTCCATCTCCTGCCAGGAGAAGGGGAAGGGGTGAGACCTGTGACACCAGTGGTGAGGATGTCCTGGTCCAGGCATTACCAAACACTCGTCCCCTTACCTGAGAGGCTCGTGCCATCTTCCCCAGGCGCCCATCCAAATCCCTCTGCACCTCAGCTCGGAGGGCATCCAGCTCAGCCTGCAGGTTGAGGAACAGGAGGGAACATCAGAGCCCAGCCCAGCATGCCCCATCCTCCCACATGCCCCCCACGCCCTTTACCTCGAGGTGGCTGGTCACATCGGTACGGAGACGCTCCTTCAGTCCCGCATCCCGGCGGCTCACTAGCCCTTCCAGCAGCTCCAGGATGTCCCCCGGGGGTGGCTCTCCCCCTGCTGTCACCGCTGCCGCCCCCCGCTGCAGTTGCCACCGTGACACCTCAGCCTCCAGTGCCTCAAAGCGCTTTTCCAGTGCCTGGAAGCGAGCCAGGAGCTGGTGCTCTCCCCACGGCCCCTGCGAGGGCAAAAGTAGGGTGCGACACAGCCCCCCAGGGAGGTGTGGACCTGCCGGAGGCTGACTGCTCTGCACAGACCCTGAGGCCACCCTGAGACCTCAGAGTCAGCGGCATCTTATTCATCTGCTGCTATCCAGGAGAGTGCAGATACTCCCCCTGCTCCATCACCGGGACACTTAAAGGTGAGACGGCCACAAGCTGGGGGAGCCATTTCCACCAGTATGGAGCTGCCATCCAGCCCATCCTCCACCACCTCCCCATCCCCTGGAGAGGCCCCTTCAGCCATGGGCCACACTGTCCCAGCTCTCCCTGCAAGGCACCTGCCCCACCTGGGCCAATGCTTCCCCTTTGCCAAGGCTTACCTGGTCCAGCGCAGTCAGGTCCCCTGCCCCAGACACATCAGAGGAGGAAAGCTTTCCAGCTCCCCACCATGGGAAGGCAGGGAGACTGAGTTTTCGCAGCCCATATGGGTAGAAGTACCAAGCTCCTGCACATGCCAGAGAACAAAACGGTTAGAATGACAGGCCGGTAATGGGACACAGCAGGGGACAGGGTGAACGTGCAGAGCCTCAGCCATCAGCATCGCCTCAGGTTACCAGGAGGTCCCAGCACTGGGGCACAGATGCACCAGGGTACCAGGAGCCATGAGCACTGAGCTTGGGGTCACCCCATCTCATCCCACTCCCTGGGTATGGCAGTGGGATGCTCTGCACTGCCCCAGATCTCAGGGCCAGGCCAACTCACCACAGGTGGCAGCAGCAAGGAGCAGGAGGAGCAGCAACAGAAGCAGGAACCTCTTCAGCTGCGGATAGCGCCTGGAGCATGGAAAAGAGAAAGGCACCTGTAGGACTGCAGCTGCTCTCCCCCACCACAGCATTCCTCTTCATGGGGACTAGAGGGAAAGCAAAGCCCAGCCGGGCTTTGGCACAAGACACCCACCCCACGCACAGTGGGTTCTGCAGGGCACCCCCCTCTTAGGAGTCCTGCAGATTTTCTGCACACCTCCCCTACCCCATGTCCCACCACCACACTCACCTGGAGGAGACACTGCCCAGGCGGGGAGCTGCACCAATGAGGTGGTGCCAGGCAGCTGCCAGCCCTGAAAACAGCCACCCCACAAACCGAACTGCCAGGAAAGAAACTGAGCGTCAGGCAGGGTCTCATCAGAGACGTCCCCTCTGTCCCCAAGGATGCTCCCACAGGGGGAAATAAAACCCCTCCACCCCATCAGGAAATGTCACACACAGCACATGGGGAGTGGAGACAATGGCAGGGACAAAAGGTGCTTCTAGAAACCACCCCCCCCACTGACCCTCCACTCACCTGGAGAGGTGAGCACCAGCCAAAGGAAGGAGCCCACCCGGGAGGCCACAGTCCTCAGCCCCGACCCAGAGCTACTCTGGCCCGAGTAAAAGTGTCCTGGAAAGGAAGAAGCCAGTAAGTCACCAGTCAGAGCCTGCACCCCTGCACGTGGCCCAGGACAAGGCCTGCACAGGGGGATGGCATGCAGGAGGGGCTAGCAGCACCCAGAGCACAGCCAGGCCCTGGGCTGGTCCCCTTGGGGATGTCTCCCCCAGCAACCTTGCCATGGCAGAGAGACTGGTGCATCCCTACCGGCGTAGTCATCTTCTGAGGAGTACCCAGATGACGAGGCATAGGTGTCATACATCTTGGTCTCCAGCAGGCCATTGATTTTACTGGACTCTGTGTCCCCTGTGCCTCTTCTCCTCCTAGTGGAGAGGTCACCACCTGCCCCCAAAACAGAGTCACCCTCAGAAACCAGCCACCACTGCAAGAAGTAACTCAGTCAACCAGCCTAGGGGGCTGCCCCAACACATCCTCCCACACATCCCATGCCCTGGATGGTCCCCAGCTGCCACAGGAGGGAAGGAAGACTCACCCCAGTACGTGCTGCTGTCCAGGGGATCGTCCAGCACAGAGCTGCCCAGGGCAGCAAGGTCCCGGCTGCCCCCCAGGTAGGACTCACTCACGAGGGACTCACTGTAGTAGGAGGTTTGGGTGCTGGGTGTGGGAGAGAGGCGCTTCATGCTGCTCGATTTCCTCCTGATTGTCCTGCCAGGGGCAAGAATGTGGTTATGGGATGTAGGGGGGATGTGTCACAGTGCACCCATGGGGTAGAAATGGGGAATTCACCCCAATCCCTTGGCTGGCATCATGTCCTTCCACCCACTCCACCCTGCCCCACCCTCCCACTGTACCAGAAGGCGGCAGGTTTTATAAGGTGCAACCGCTGCTTTGTGAAAGGGCCTCCCAGGCAGCTGCTGGCACCGCTTCCGCTCACACCGCTGCGGTTTTCCGGCCCAGCACTTGCAGCACACCTCCCTGCTGCCATCAAGCCCAAGCAGGCTGCAGCTGGAGGAGGCACACGGCCACCCCAAGCTGCCCGTGGCAGCCTTCCACACTGGGGCAGGGGGAGATGCAGAGGTGCCAGGGCAGGAAGCGGGGGGCTTCTGCTGGAGGGGGA
>NW_010414472.1:0-394 GCF_000710305.1 Buceros rhinoceros silvestris
GCCGTGGCTGTGGGCTGCGCAGGGAGGCAGGGGTGGCGTGTTCTCCCCCAAGCTTGCACTCTGGGTACCAGGCAGGTGGGGACAGGCCCCAGATGCTGCTTGGTTTTCGCTGTGCACCCCACACATGGGGTCCGCGTACCTGGTCTGAGCTGCCTGTGGGACTCAACCTCCTTTGTCCCTGCAGGATCCTGGGGCTTTATCCGTGGGGATGCCGGGGGCTTGCTACCTCCGCCCAGGTGCCATCGAAAAGCCCCAAGCAAGGGCAGCAGCAGAGCTGGGTACACTGTCTGGGGATGCATCCAGCCTGGGGAAAGGCCAGTGGGCTCCTCGGGAAGGGAGAGTGGGCAGGCTGAGGGCTGAGGGCCGCTGCACAGGGGCTGTGGTTCTGAGGCTG
>NW_010414472.1:463-2272 GCF_000710305.1 Buceros rhinoceros silvestris
GAGGGCTGAGGGCCGCTGCACAGGGGCTGTGTTTCTGAGGCTGTCCCCCCCAGCCCCAGCCCCATAGCAGCAAGGTTCACACCTCCAGCTTGCTGCTGATGGCTCCTCCGGATTTTTCCGTTCCTAATCAAATCACATCAGGTCGGATTTCCCTCCCGAGCCGCCTTCCTGCCAGCTCAGTGGGGCGCAGATGCAATCAGCCCCGTGCCAGCACAGCGACAGCAGGAGTCAGCGGCTCCAGCAGATCCCACTCCACAGCCTGCGGGTGCCCGGGACCCTTTGGAGGGTGAAAGGAGATGGTGGGACAAGGAGCGCTGAGAAAATGCTGCTTCCTGTGCCCTGATCTGCCTGCTGGAAGGAGACCTGCATCGTGCCGGACTTGATAGGCAGCTTGTAAAACTGGTTGGGCCTTCTCTGTCCCACTCTTCGGGACTCTGTATTTCATGTGCTCTGAAACAACAGCTCCCCTTTCCCTCCCTCCAGTCACCACCAGGGTTGCCTGTGTGTTGGTCTGGCCAGAAGGAGCTATTTGCCC
Organism: Buceros rhinoceros silvestris; assembly: GCF_000710305.1. Classification (NCBI taxonomy): domain Eukaryota; kingdom Metazoa; phylum Chordata; class Aves; order Bucerotiformes; family Bucerotidae; genus Buceros; species Buceros rhinoceros. The sequence goes on from NW_010414472.1 coordinate 999, forward strand.
CGCCTGCAGCTGGCATTGGGGGTGCAGGCTGTGCTGAGGTGTCCTAGACCCTGCTGCCTCTCCTAGGTCCCCACCCTCCGTCGAATGTCCATCTACCAGCGCTTGCCAGGGCTGACAGACATGAATGTCGAGATGGAAACAGGCCATGCACACCCCGCCAGGAGATGTACATGGGCCCCGCACCAGTGCTCTGCAGGAGGTAGCAGCACACTGGGGACATGCTGCTTGTGTCAGGCACTGGCTGCCTCCCCCCAGCCAGATAATGCAGTTGTGGGGCAAGCTGGGTGCAGCCAGGGCACCAAGAGGCTCCTTTGCACAGTGCTCTGCCCACCCCGAGGTCCCGGCAGTGGCTGGAGGGCACTATGGACATCCCCACCAGCAAGAAGGGAATTAGCTTGTGTGGCTCCTTCAGTCTCTGGACCCAGAGGAGTGAGGTGGGCTCCGCGGTACCCACCAGTCCTACTGCCAACCTTGATGGCTGTGGGACCTTCCCCATGGGGTCTGTCCTCAGGACATGGCTTAGTACTTGGCTGAAGGACACAGGGCACCAATATCCCTCACTTCTCGCACGATTTCACCCAAACTCATTGCACCTGCTGCTGCCCCAAGCCTCGAAGTTCCCCCTCAAAGTCACCAGAGGGTATGAGGCTCTTTCAGCCTAAACACGAGGGGAAATGAAGGGCACAAGTGTGCCTTTAAATAGCGTGGTGAGGACAGGCTCTCCAGGAGGAATGCTCTGGCTGGCCGGGTGGAACATGCTCGTGGCTGAGGGCACAGGGGGACAGCCAGGCAGGGAAGGTTCCTTGCCAGGAGGTCAGGTCAAGGTTAGGCATCGCCCCGGCCAGGCGCCACTGTGCCGTGGCTCGGCACCACGGGAACAGGGCTGTGCAAGGGGAGGGAAACACGTGCCCGGCCGGGGTCTTGCCATGCCCGGGGCTGGTCTGTGAAGTGGCAGCAGAGCCAGACAGGAGCTGCTGCCTGCAACCTGCCTGCAGCCCTGCAAAGGGTTTGGCACCAGCCCAGCCTGGCTGCCGGAGTAGCCTGCTGGGCAGCTCAGATTGTCCAGGAGTGGCTGCTGTGCTCCTGTCCGGGCTGATTCATATCCTGGACATCCAGGCATTTGGATAGTGTCCACTCGTGGGGTGTGACAGCACACAGCCATGTCCCAGCCTGACCGCATGCCAGAGAGCAGGATGGTGGCAGCTCAGGCTCTGCTCTCCCCTGCTCTGCAGGGTGTGCTGGTCCCTGGGGACAGGCAGTGGCTGCAGGCAGAG
>NW_010414472.1:2425-2690 GCF_000710305.1 Buceros rhinoceros silvestris
CCAGATGCAGACCCCTGGGTGACAGGGAGGATGGTTGTGTGCCCATGTGCCCATGTGCCTGCTGGCTCTGCTGGGGCACCCAGGTAGCAGAAAGGAGCGAGAGGAATGCAGCTGCCAGGGAAGCCCCAAGCCCAGGCTCCCAAACCCAGACTTGTCCCCTCCCCTTGGGGTGACAGAAGGGGAGTAGGGCTGCAGCAGGGCTGCAGTGGGCAGGGAGGGAGGGGAGCGGCGGGACGCAGAAGGCCACTGCCGGGCGGGGCCGCGG
>NW_010414472.1:2965-3198 GCF_000710305.1 Buceros rhinoceros silvestris
GGCTGTGCCACCAGCCATGCTCAGCACAGTGCTGTGTGGCCTGAGGATGGGCTGAGCCCACGAAGAGCAGCCTTGGGGCTGTGAGACAGCAGCGGAGGTGTGAGCAGCAGTGCTCGCTCCAGGCTTGTGCAGCCGGCACCTGAATTGTCTAATAAAGTGTGAAATTGCTTTCATGCTCTGCTACCTTTGCTGAGATGGACCGTCATTACGGCCCCCCCTTCCCAGCCGGCAGC
>NW_010414472.1:3385-5018 GCF_000710305.1 Buceros rhinoceros silvestris
TTCCAGATGAGCCCCTGGCTGGAGCCATGCCTGGCGTGGGCCCACAGGACCACTGTGCCAGGGGCTGCCGGGTGCAGCTATTGTCCCAGGGATAAGCACCCCTCCCCTCCTCCTCAGCCCCTCTATTGCGCCCACCCCATGTAAAAGCACAAGCTGCTGCGGCTGCATCACCCTGGAAGGGAGTAAATCTCTGCTATGGGGCTGGGGGCTGCAGACCCTCTTCCTTCTCCCCATCAGGTGCCCTGAGGGTGCAGGGGACAGCTCAGGTCCAGCCACTGCTGCCCTGCCTTTTCCTAGGGGAGTGTGCCCATCAGATACAGCCTGCAAGGAGACAGAGCTCCCTCCAGCTGGGCCAGGAGTGCCAGGAGCTGCCTCAGACCATCGCTTGGGTGGCAAAGGGCTCCCACCTTTGCAGGAACAGTGGGGCAGCCTGGCCCTCCCTTGCCAGTGGGAGATTAATTGCTTCTGAACCACCTGGATGTGCACAGAAACCATTCTCCAGCCTTAATAACAATAATCAATCATCCTGCTCTGGGCAGGGGTTGTGGAAAGTTTCCAGGGCTCTGGAGCTGGCAGGGCTGGTGAGGGGGCTGTGGTGACAGTGGGGGAGCTCCCCTCGAGGGGACACATTGGTCTCTGCTCCAGCGGTGGCTTTTCTCCAGTGTTGCCCTCCGGGAGGGCAATCCTTGCCCAGGTACACCCTGCAAGGGGAAGTGCCAGCTCCTCGACACTGGCACCGTGCCGGTGTGCCCAGGTCTGTACAAACTGGGATTTTGGAGGGAAGATGAGTCCAGCTGGGACACCAGACCCTGCAGGGAGCATGGGGTTTTCCCCACCCCAGAAGGTCCTGTAGGTCTCCATGCTGAAGGGCTGGACATGGGCACTGGGCAGCGACCGAGTGGGGTCCAGAAAAAGCCATGTCTGGCATTTCTGCAGGGATCAAGATACTTTGCCCCAGGGAAAAGGTGCCACATTTTTCCAGTCACTGATAAAGTCAAACCCTTGATCTGGTTAAAGATTTAGCCCACAAGGCAAGCCTGGGTAGGACAACAAAGCTGTTAGTGCTGCTGACTTGGTGACAATTGCCCAGGCAGAGGAGACTAAGCCCTGCTGCCCTCCTGCCTGCAGCTCAGCCCTGCTGTTGGAGCACGTCCCCACAGTGTGATCTCTCTTTCTGAGCACATCCCTGCAGCCAGACCCCACCATCCCTGGGCCACATCCAAGACCCCACACAGGGGATGGAAGTGGAGCACCCCCAGACGCTGCGCTGAGGCCGGGCAGGTGGATGGCACGAAGCCGAGGAGCAGGGAAATCTTTCTTCAGTGTAATCTTACAACCTATGCCCATGCCTCCCCCTCCTTCCACCCCCCATCCTCCCACCTGCCCTGGCTGCAGCTTGGCCCACTGCCACCAGTTGGGGAGAGGCTTCATGTTGCTGGGAAGCCAGCCTGGCCCTGACGTGACATGAGTCAGCTGGATGGCGGGGTAATGCTACCCCCCGCAACCAGCTCAGTCAGCACGCCAGCCCCTGCCCCATGTGCCCCTGCCCCACCATGCTCCAGGGGGTCCTCAAGCAGGGAGCACCTGAGCCACCAGTCCAGGGGTGATGCACCCTTTCCCTTGGGACTTCATC
>NW_010414472.1:5170-6607 GCF_000710305.1 Buceros rhinoceros silvestris
ATGAGGGGCTTCATCCGCCTGGCAGCAAAAGGCAGATCCCTGAATACTTGCCCTGTCTTCAAGGTCACTCTGCTGGTCAGAGATCACTCTGGGGCTTTCCAGAGGCCACAGGGATTAAGGGGTGAGCATGGCAGGGAGGAGGTGCAGAGCACCCCCCTGCTTTCCTGCCAGCTCCGATGACAGCCTGGCAAAGGGGACTGACACGGCTGCAGCTCTCCTTCCACGGCCCTGTGCCTGCAGCCTCGGAGTGGCTGCACCTGGTTGTCTGTCACAGCAGCACTTGAGACTGCAAAGTCTTCCCAGATATAACCTTTGGTTCATCTTTGGGTGCTGGTGCACCCCAGGCTGCAAAAGCAGCCCTGCCTTGAGCTGTTTCGGGCATGGGGCCCCTGGAGCACAGCACTGCTCCTCTCTCCATGGGTGAGCAGATGGTGTCGCCTGCCCAGATGGACTCTCCGCCCCAGAGCTGTGTGTGTGATCCCTGCATGCCACCAGGCACTGTCACATCCCCTGCTGTGGCTGGAGCTGGCACGGCTGGTCCTGCTCCTGAGCTAGGGGTTTCCTTCCCAGCCTGAGCCCTGTGGCTGCAGCCCCTGTGTCCTGCATCTCTGGGCTCAGGTTTCCCTTAGGGAGAGCTATATGGGCTGTCAAGTCCCAGACAGCCTGGCCTTGTGATCTGTAGGCACCAGGACTGTCTCCTCGGCCAGCTCTCAGCTCAGCTGGCTGCTGGCTGGAGGCTCGGCATGTGCTGTGGCACTGGGGAGGTGCCAAAGGCAGCCCTTCGCTGGAGCAAAGGCAGTTGGTGCAGTTGGGAGGTGGGCATTCAGAAGTTCAGGTGAGCACCAAAAGGAAGCGTTCCTGCAGGCAGGGAGAGGGCAGAGAGGTCATCCTGCCTGCTGCAGACTGGTGGGGGTGTCAGCTGGCATGCCACAGTGGGGAGAGCACACACCTCTTCTGCCACAGGCCCATTCGAATGGGCCACCAGTCAGCGTCAAGGACTGTTTCAAAGCCCTCTCCTCGCAGCAGGCACCAGAGGCAGAAAAGCTGCCTAAATCCCGCCGCACCTCCCCACTGCCCCGAGCCATCCCATCTGCTACAGAAAACCATGCACTGGGAGCTGCTGGTGGAGCAGCACTTTAACCCAGCAGCATTCCCCAGTTCTCCTTCATCAGCATTCCTCCTCTCCCAGCCTGCACAGCCTGTTCCCAATGCCCCGAGTGCTAATTGAACGACTTCCCCCAGAACTGCCGCACCTTCGGGGACTTGAGCATCTGCATATGCCACGGGCAGCCTGCTCCACACCAGCTCAGCCCTGCCCCGCGCTCCCCGCTTTCCCGGTGGGATGAGCCAGCTGCAGGGAACGAAAACAGAGCTGGCAGTGGCAAGACTGGATTGGTGTGAAAGTGCAAAAGGCCCCATTGTGAGGACCCACGGAGT
>NW_010414472.1:6807-8958 GCF_000710305.1 Buceros rhinoceros silvestris
CCTGCTGCTGCTTACAGCCATTGCTACGCCCGCTGTCGGGTGACAGTCCACCGAGCCGCTGGACTGAGGCTATTGCTGCATCTCGGCCTGAAGGAGGTGAACTGTGGGTCTAGAATTTGACTCTTCTGGGCTGCACCCAGCTATAGCTACAAGCTGCAGACACGAACCCCCTTTGTGTGCCCAGCCCGCATCCTGGCTGGGGTTTACCTAAAACAGCCCTGGGGAGGAATGGCTGGGCGGGGAGAGGGAGGAAGGCTGCCTGGTGTTTGTTTTTACTAATGAAGCCCCATAATCAAATCATTTAAATTTTAATTGTAAAGCCAGCAGGCAGATTTCTGTCTCCAGATGGGACGTGATACGAATAGTTGAAGGCTGGGCACATTCTGCCGCTCACCTTAGTACATGGAGCAAGGCCGATGGGAGCAGCCCTGGGAGGCTCCCGCCCTGCCTCGGAAGCGCCTGCTTCCCCAGGGGTGCAGGAACTGTGTGAATTCCCTTGGCATCATTCAAAAAAAAGGTCTGAGGGGGAAAAAAAATAGAGAAGGAGGGGTCCCTGCCCCCCGAGCTGTTCCCAGGTGGAAGCGGAGGTGCATCCAGCCACGGTGCCAGCAGAGCCTGGGTCTGTGAAGCTGAGCTGTGGCAGTGAGATGTTCCTTGGAGCACCAGGCCAGCGAGGCAGCATCCTGCCCGCACCAGCCTGGGACCTTGTCTGGTCCAAATCACGCCACGCCTGGGGTCAGAGAGCAACAGAGCCCTTGGGGTTGGGCAGGGGATGGAGGGCTTTCCGAACTGGTTCATAGTCAGTGTGGGACTTCAGCTGGGGTCAGCCCCAAAGGCACTCCTGCTTCTCTGACCCGGGAAAGCTAACCCTGCGGAGGATGTGCTGCCTCTGTACCTGGATCTGAGCAGGGGAGGCAGGAGCTGTTTCCCCTGCTTTCATCTCCCAGCTCTGTCAAGATATGTGAAATCTATTTGTGGCTTCCGCTTACGTCTCATGTTTTGGGTGCTTGGATGTTGGGGAAAGAGAAAAATTAAGAAACTGGGTCATTTTCTATTTATTTGGAAGAGCTGAGATGTTAGCCCTCCAGCTGCAGAAAGCTCTGCTCATGCCTCTGTGGGACAAACTTGGAAGCAAACAATGAGGGAGCTGAGGAACCTCCTCCTCACCAAGGAAAACATGGCTTTTGCCCAACTTCTTGTTTAGGCTTGGGGTGGGGGGGGTTGGGTGCAGTGAGATCAGGATTGCCCTCCCGATCTAAAACAGCTAATTCAGGCTAAACACATCTGCTTGTTTCTTGTGATGGAGAAACACAGCCAGGAGGGGCTGGCTTGCCCTGGGCTGGGGTGGGACAGCGCGATCCAGGCGGGTCATGCCAAGTACAAAATACCCCGCACTCTTGTTAAGGCAACTGCCACGGCCATAACGGGGCAGAACCCATCCCTTATCAGGGGTGACTGGTCTGCTTTCACCACCCTGAGCTGCTGCCTGCCCCGTGCCCGCTGTCCCGCTCCCAGTGCCGACAGCATTGCTGGAATCTCCTGGAAGAGATCTAGGCTGGGGGACGCCTGGCCTCTTTGCTCTTACCTGCGCTCCCTTTTTGTGCCTGACTCATCAGAGACAAAAGCATCAAATCAGAAATAAAATCATTAGCTCACTAAGCAAATACAGATGAAAATTCTTGCTTTACTTTTTGAAACCGGATCCCTGGCTCCTCGGGGCTTTAAGCGGTGTCTTCCCTCCTCCAACCTTCCTATGGCCAGGTCTGTTCCAGCCCCACATGTGTCCCAGGGATGAGGCAAGGAAGCAGACACGGGCACCCACCCGGCGAGGCTCAGCTTGGCCCGCAGTAGCCCGTGCATTTGCCATCCATATGGCTCTCCAGGTGGGATGGGGGGAGCCCGGGGCACTCTCTTGCTGATGGGCTCCAGCTACATGAAACCGCAGCGGCTCTCCCAGCCTGGGCTAGGTCATGCTGGGCATTCAGTGGGAGTGACGTGTCCCTCTCCTCCTCCTGCAGCACCCAACTCCGCTGCCAGCATGGCACCCTCTGCCCAGGGCTGGGCACATTCCTGGCAGCTTGTGCCTCCTACGTGGCTGCAGCTTGTGCATCCCCAGCCCAGCCGGTATGTGGTTTTGCTCTTCTTCCTTTT
>NW_010414472.1:9249-12223 GCF_000710305.1 Buceros rhinoceros silvestris
GCCCAGCGTGCCGCTGCCTGCTCCCCGCTGGGCTCGTGTGCCGGCAGCCCGGGTGGGAAAGCAGGGCTGGGGTTAAATCTCACCAGAGCAAAACACACGCGAGCGATTTCTTTGTTGTGTGAGGAGCGCGCTAGGGGCCAAAAGGCTCCGCTCAGCTCCTGCTTGGAGCCCTGTGGCTGTGCCTGGCCCAAAGCCCCGTGGCACGGGGTTTAACAGGTGTCCCAGGGGTGACGCCCACAGGTGCTGGTGAGCACGTGGGGCTCCTGCCACAGGGTGAGCCACCAGCTGGGCCTGTGTGACCCATTGCACCAGGGCAGGGAGGAGGCACCACGGGGGGCTGAAGCCCTGGAGGGTGCAGACCCCCAAGTGAGGAACAGCCTCCAGCTACTGTCCCTCAGGGCTGGCCACTTATTTTAGCAGGTGAGAGGAGGAGGATGCTGGTTGCATGGTGAGCTTGATGGAAGACCTGCTCTCCTATCATCCAGGGAGAAAGCCCCCAGAAGTGCTTGTGGACAGCAAACGAGGGTGGGCATGAGTGTGCTGGGAGGGAACAATTGCTGGGAATTTAAATGTCCGCCCGTGAATGCTGGTTTAGTTTTGTCCCAGCGTGGCTGCATCCTGCTCTGGCCAAGCAGTGCTGAAACACAGTCGCTCGTGGGGCTTGTGCCTGCAAATAAAGCTGGTTTGAATAACCTGGGGAGAAACTGAGCTTGAGAGGAGGCACCCTGACCCAACCCTGCTCTGTGGGAGAAACCTGTGGAGCCATCCAGAGCAGGGAGAGCTGCAGTGGCAGGGGGGGCAGGAGCCAGGCCAGGCTCTCCCTGGGGCCTCCAGTGAGGCTTTATCCCTGTCTGCCAGAAGGAAGAGCGATGGAAGTAGAAGAGATGCTCAGGAAGCGAATGAGGCGTGCTTCCTGCTTGCTTCCTGCACGATTCCTGCATACTTCCTGCAGGCTTCCTGCACGCTTCCTGCTCACCCTGCCTGATGGGACATTGCTGTGGGGCTGGGGGGCAGGGGCAGACTTTTCCAGGGACAGCCTCGGGGTGAAGATCTCAGCTTGGCTGCCAGCTTGGGACATGGAACAGAGCCCCATGAGCCACCACAGCTCCCTGGGTAAATGGAGATGCCACCAGTCACCGGGATTTACGGTCTCAGCCACGTGCTGACTCGATGCATGCTGCCAGATCCATGCCCTGAAAATCTAGTTTCATAGGGATAAACAGCGTTTCTTATCACTGTGCTGGTGGGATATCAGCGTATTGCAACATAGATATTTTATTAGTACATAGTTCTTCTAATGAAGGGGCTTAACAAGCTAATTTACTTTCCAACATTTGTATATGTCATATTTGCTCATTTATTCATGCAATAAATGAAATTAAAGTCACTAAACATTTAGAAAATAAAAAGTCTACATAAGAAGTGCACCTGTGTATGAAAGAAAAAAGCAGGCGCTGCTTTTCCTGGCACAGAGGCTGCCACAGGCACGTGCTGCCGGATGTTTCTTCCTCTGAACCATGCGGCAATGCAGGGAGGGGAGCGCAGCTGGGCACTGCCAGTCCGCTGTTCTCGGGGATGCTGACAGTTGTGACAACCACTGCATTTTTATTTTTATCATCCCGACAATGTCGCTGTTTAGATCGGCTTTTCTTAAAAATAAATAATGCTTTTAAAACAAAGCTGGCGCTGGGGCACCAAACTGTGACAAAGGCCAGGAAGGCAGCGCTGAGGATGATTAATGTGATTTTTCCAGCAAAAACCAGTAGCAGTTCTCCCATGTCGAGAGCTCTGCTGGGGGTGCAGGAAGGATGAAGGCGCTCAGTGCCGCTTGCAGCCCCGTGACTTCTCTGAGCCCACAATCATGAGAGGTCCAGCTGAGGCCTCGTGCTCTCCCCAGGGCAGGTTTTGGTGGGCATGTGTCAGGCAAAGGCAGGAGGTTGAGGCACGGAGCCCCCCCCAGCCCCTTCGCAGGTCCTGGCTCTGCATCCATCCCTCCTTTGCCGTTATCTCCCACGCCTGCCTCCAGCAGACCCATCCACCCAGGCCCGGCTGGGTGATGAGCGCTGCTCCTCTTCAGGGTAAACAGCACACCCAACGTGCGCTGACAAGCGGCGTATGGGGTCCCTGGGGCTCCAGTAGTGCCAGATATCCATCACCTTGCCACGCTGTGCAGGCACAGAGTGGCCCATGCCAGGCACATCTGTACCTCATAGGGAGGCTTCCCCCACATCGCAGCCTCCCGGTGAAGCAGAGCAAACCTCCAGTGCCCCAGGAAAGCTCCCAAAGGCTGTGCAAGATCGCCACGCAGACTCAGGCATTCCAAGAGGGTACACCTCGTCCACCGCAGTGCAGACAGGGTTTGCTGTGCAGAGCGCTGGTGCAATGATATAGCTGCCTACGCTTATGGCGGTAGGGATGGGCCAGCAGCTGCTGCCCTGTTGTGACAAGCCCTGTTGCAAAAGCCCTGCAGCGAATGCGGCTTGTGGCTGGAGGGCTCTAGCCCTTGCTTGGAGCTCGTCCAAGAAGCGCTCAACGCCTAAGCCTTCCCCGCTTCCTGATCACAGGGACTGGAGGGAAAAGTAATGAGCACAGTCTTAGGCAAACATTTTGGGAATCAAAAAATCTCACTCAAGCCACAGTTTGGCTTAAACAGCTTGATGGGGGATGGCGTGCACTCAATCTACAGATCAGAAGACAGAGATGCTGCCCCACAGGGCTTGCAGTTATCTGCTCTGGCAGGGCGGGGAGAAGGGGCTGCCGAACATCGCTTTGTTCCTTTTATCCCTGTCCCTCCACTGCCTTTCCAGGCCAGAGCATTTTCCAAACTCTGCTTTATCCCATCCCTGCCGCTTCCCTTCTAGCACTACCATCATTGCTAATAATAACAGCTCTAAATTCTCCCCGCCTGGTGCTTAGTCGGTGCAGCGGGCACTGTGCAGCCTTGTTGCATCTCTGTGTCTCCACGGGTCCGCAG
>NW_010414472.1:12315-12562 GCF_000710305.1 Buceros rhinoceros silvestris
CGTGGGTCGGGCGCGCCCGGTGCAGCCTTGTTGCATCTCTGGGTCTCCACGGGTCCGCAGCCGCGTGTGTGCCCTTAAATACATAAAAGGCGTGGGCAACACCGCTCCCTCCTCCCCCAGTCGTGCAACCCAGGTGTTCGGATGCAATATCCAACCCCCTGGCCCTTTGCTCGTGGGAATAACGCACCGTCCCCGTGCCAGGCAGAGCAGCCGGGCGGCTGTGTTCCTCACCTCCCGAAGGAGCCGG
>NW_010414472.1:13137-15801 GCF_000710305.1 Buceros rhinoceros silvestris
CGGACCACAGCGCCGGTGGCGAGCAGCAAGAATAGCAGGGAAAGGATGGGAATGAGAGCATCTTGCAGCTCTTTAAGCTCTCAAGATGCTTTCAAGTGCCAGGAAGACTGTGTGAGCTGTGATTCTGCTGCATTATTTCTGTTGCTAGCCACCTCTGCGTGGGGAGCTCCTGGGCGCACAAGAGCTGCTTGCAGCAAGCAGGCATTCACACACCGCCTGGCCTGGGGGGGCTGAGCTCCCCGGCTGACATCACCCACAAGGGCCCAAGGACCACCCTGTGACCAGCCCTCAAGCCTTCCCAGGATGGGAGATGGGCCCCCGTTATCTCAGCCACCGGTACAACCATCAGCAAAGCAGCCGGAGAAGGATGCAATGTCTTGGCTCACCCCGAGCAATTCGGCACAGCAAGAAGCTCCCACCAGCAGAGCTCTCCATCCTCCTCTTCCTCATCTCCTCCTCATGGCAGAGGCCTTGCTTCAAGAAGATAAACATTCCTGCCCACCTTGTCGTCATCTGCAAACTTGCTGAGGCTGCACTCGATCCCCTCGCCCAGATCACTAATAAAGATATTGAAGAGAACAGGCCCCGACCTTGAGCCCTAGCAAACACTGCTGGTGACCAGCCACCAACTGGATTTGACTATTTACCACCAGCCATTCAGCCGGTTTTTTATGCAGCGAAGAGTACTCTTGTCCAGCCCGTGCACAGCCGGGGAATGCTGTGGGAAACAGTGTCAAAAGCTTTACTAAAGTCTGGGTAGACAATGTCCACAGCTCTCCCTCCTCCACTAAGCGGGTCACCTTGTCATAGAATGACATCAAGTTGGTCAAGCAGGACCTGCATTTCACAAACCCATGCTGACTGGGCCTCATCGCCTGGTTGTCCTGTACATGCCATGTGATGCCACTCAGGACGATCTGTTCCAGAACCTTCCCTGGCACTGAGGTCAGGCTGACAGGCCTGTAGTTCCCTGGGTGCTCCTCCCAGCCCTTCTTGTAGATGGGTGTCACATTTGCTAACCTGCAGTTGGCTGGTACCCCCCCAGCTAGCCAGGACTGGTCATTAATGATGGAAAGCGGCTTGGTGAGCAATTCTGCCAGCTCCCTCAGTACCACTGAGTGGATCCCATCTGGCCCCATATATTCGTGTGCATCTGAGTGGTGCACCAGGTCACTGACCGTTTCCTCTTGGATTATGGGGGCTCATTCCAGTCCCTGTCTCTCTCTTCCAGCTCAAGGGGATGGAGACTCAGAGAACAACTAGTCTGACTATTAAAGACTGAGGCAAAGGCAGCACTCAGTACCTCAGCCTTCTCCTTATCCTTGGTCACCATGTTTCTCTCTGCATCCAGTAAAGGATGATGATTCTCCTTAGCCCTCCTTTTACAGTTCTTGGATTTATGGAAACATTTTTTGTTGTCTTTTATGGCAGTGGCTGGATTAAGTTCTAGCTGTAATTTTCTCCCTGCACAGCCTCACAAAGGCCTTGTAGTCTTCCTGAGAGGCCCCTTCTTCCACAGGCCACAGACTTTCCTTTTCTTCCTGAGTCCCAGCCAAAGCTCTCTGTTCAGCCAGGCTGGTCTACCCTGTTTGTCTTTTGGCACATAGGGATGGCTTGTTCTTGCACTTTTAGAAGTTCCTTCTTGAAGGATGTCCAGCCTTCCCAGATTCTTCTTCCCTTCAGGACTGCCTCCCAAGGGACGCTGTCAACCAGGCTCCTAAAGAAGCTGAAGTTTACCCTATGGAGGTCCAAGGTGGCAGTTCTACTGACCCGCCTCTTTACTTTCTCAAGAATTGAAAAATCTACCATCTCATGATCACTGTGTCCAAGACAGCCTCCAACCTTCACATCACCCACGAGTCCTTCCGTGTTTGTGAACTGCACTGTCAGGAGGAGATTAATAAATAATTAGCCGGCAAACTTCCACCAGGGAGCTTTGTTTCTTCTCCTCCAGTGGTGCCACCTGTTCAGAGAGCGAAAGGCAGGGGAGAGCGGCTGTCTCCGGGGGAGAGGGCCTGGAGGGGGGTGGCATTTTCCCTGCCAGGCTGGCAGCTCCCTGAGCTCCTCCACAGCTGACTGCACATATCAAAGGGGCGCAGGAGGGAGGAGAAGGAATAGGTAAAATCAATGAGAACCTATTTGGCGGGATAAAAGAGCATGGTTTTATTTATAGCGCTGGCTGGAGCTAAAGCGTCTCCTGCCCAGGAACACAGTGCCGAGGTGCTGAGAAGCAGCAGAGCAGTGTCTGTGTGGAGCCAGGAGATGAGCCAGTGCCTGTTGACCTGGCACCCCCAGCCTGCACCCCCACTGAGCCCACGGCCCTGTCCCCACAGCTCCCTAAAGTGCTGCAGGTAACTAAGCTCACCAGGCTGGCGAGGGGAGCAGTGCGGGATGCCTGCAGAGGAGTTTCTGCTCTAATACCATTGTCTGTCTCAGGGGGAGCCAGGACCTGACTGACAAACAGCCCCTTCCCACTGCTGGTGCCCAGGCCACGGATGCAGTAGCTGGGGACAGTGGTCAGTCACCTCAAAGGAGAGCTGGTGAGAGGGCAGGGATGGGTGTGTGTGTGTCTGTGTGTCCCCATTTCCAGGGGAGGGAGGCAGGGGGCAGCCTGGCTGGTGGTTGCCCTGGGCTGGAAGCCACGAGGCAGGAAATGTCCACAGA
>NW_010414472.1:15893-16846 GCF_000710305.1 Buceros rhinoceros silvestris
AATGTCCACAGACATCCCTGCCAGCAACGGCTGCTTGAAGAACGGCAAGTCCTTGCTTGGCAGTGCTGGGGATCCAAAGCATCTCTCTTCCCTGCTCATCCCCTTGGCCAGCTCTGCTGGTGCAGAGGGATTGGGTCTTGCTTGGGTGATCATGGTGCGTCTCCGGGAGGAGGCAGTTAAAACAGAAAGAGGAAGAGAAAACAGTGATGGCAGCAACCAGACTCTGAGCAGCCCCTGGGGAGAAGCAGGAGGAATGACCCTGCTCGCCAGGATCAGCAGAGGAGGATGAGGTTGCTCTCAGTCCCAGCCAGCCTCCCTCCTGCCCCTCGCTCCTCCCAGGGTGCAGAGCAGAGGAGCAGCTGGCAGCAGGATGATGGGGATGGAGGAGACACCCCAGCTCCTGGTGCTGTCCTGCTAGGCAGAGAAGTGAGGCCGAGCAGCACTGCCTGGACCAGAGGCAGCCCAACAGGTAGGGATGAGGCAGGCAAGGGGACAGCAGAGTGACATCGATAGGCTATGACACACCCCGTCAGCACAGTGTGTGAGCTGCCAGCGGCACGGTCCAGTGGGGAAGCTGAGTGCAGTTAAAGAATAAGCACGAGGGACACGTGCCATATGGTGCAGCTCCCTTTGGTCCCCGCATGCCGATGGCTGGCTGGTGCCAGCACTCCAGGCTGCCTCTGGGGCAGCACATGGGGACACCACCGGCAAAACAGCAAGGGCAAGGCTTGGGTCTCCATGGCGGGATGTGAGGCAGTGCAGAGAAGAGCAGTGCAGGGTCTCTGGTGGGGTTTCTTCCCCAGATAAAGTGAGGTATGGGGCGAGCTGAGTGCCTTGGGCTGCTGCTGGGCTCTTGTCCCTGGGCAGATGGGGCCGGCTGGCCCTGCTGTGCCAGAGCAGCCTGGGGAGGAGGACAGGCTGCTTCAGCTGCTGCGGGTATGCTGCTTCCTGCT
>NW_010414472.1:16966-18527 GCF_000710305.1 Buceros rhinoceros silvestris
TGACAAATGAGTCACTGAAAACGCCATAAGGAGTCAATGGGCATCCTGGTCTCCTTGCTCAGCCCACACAGCTGGTGGGCAGCATGAGCCATTGTGCAGGAGCCTTCCGTACCCTCTGCTGTGCTGCCTGGCCTCTGCCACTTGCTCCGGGAAATTCCCATCTGTTTCAACCGCACATCCTCAACCCCTTCTTAGTCCTTTGCCACCCCATTTCTCTCTTTTCAGTTTCCTCTGCAATAACTGCATGGCTTTATCTCCACAGCATGTGCAAGGCTATGGTTTTGGAGGAGAGCAGGATGCAGAATTGGTTGGGCTGGAGCCCTGTACAACATCTCTCTGTGTATGTGCATCCCCCCAGTCCTTGGTGCCACCTTCAAGCTCTTCTGCTGGGGCTGGAGCAGCCCAAGTGCCTGTCTCCACTCCAGAGAAAGAGAACTGTAGCAAACAGAGCTTTGTGGCACAGGGTGGGGAGAGAACCCCTGTCAGGTGGCCTCCAGAGTGGGGTCTGGAGGGTCTCTACCACAGCACAGGCAGAGATGGTGCCCGTATGTGCCTGTACGAGGGGCTTTGGTGACACACTTTCCCACTGATGCCTGGGCATGATGTAGCAGGAATTGCAACCTCTGAAAGTCACAGCCACAGCCCTGCTCCATGATCAAGCCAAAGCTCAGAGCCAGGAGCCCAGCCAGCACCCACTTCTGAAGCCACTTTTTTTTTCCCCAGGTCCTCTCCAGCCCAAGAGGCCACATCCTCAGTCCTGTGCCAAAGAAAACGTCAGACTGAGAGCAGAAGGGCAGTTTCCACCCAGCCTTGTGAGGAGCAAGCAGCCATGTCATCCAGCAGTGTGCTTCCAGAGACTCACTGCTGGCTGACCATTAAGCATCACATCAGATCACAAACCATGGAGGAGGAGGAGGAGGAGGAAGGAGCTCGGCCGTGAACATGGCTGATCAGGAGCCACCAGACACTGAAAGCGTGGAGGAAAAACAGCGGTAGGTCCCTGTGCTCGGTGACTTCAGGTGAAGGACAAGGCCAAGCTGAGTGCGGAGTGGGGCTGAGGGGAAAGAGGAGCAGAGCTCGTGGGAAGGAGCCAAGCAGAGAAACTCAGTGAAACCCGGGCAGGGCACTGCTAACCACTGCTGTGGCCCGTGTGAATGGAGACTGCTTTCGGGTAGGACTCGGGGGGAGCCGCAGGGCACTTCCCTCCTTTGGCTGCCCTCGGCTTACCCAGCTGACAGCTCAGAGAAGACCCAGCCAGCGCAGAGCCCCCTCCCTCCCCTGGGTCCCCAGCGAGAGCAGCCGACGGGGTGGCTGTCCTGGCTGCCACGCAAATTCCGCCCAGGGCTGCATTTAATTTTAGCGCCAAGGAGAGAGTGTCACAACGCGGGGGGCTGGCGAGGACCCAGATGTAGTAACTCAGGGGAGGCCCATTTGCTGCTGCCTCTCACTGCCCGCTCCTCAGAACATTTTCCCATCCACAAACAGGGGCAGCTGCAACGTGAAACCGCAGGCGGGAGTTTGCACAGCGCGGGGGGTCTCCTGTCCAGCCGCCGCTCAATGG
>NW_010414472.1:18653-21574 GCF_000710305.1 Buceros rhinoceros silvestris
GTCTCCTGTCCAGCCGCCGCTCATTGGCTCCTGCCCCTGTCCTGCACTTGGCCTTCCGTAGGCTAAGGGTACCTTCACACCCTGTCCCCTCCTGACCGCTGGCCTAATGACATGACTTGCTCTCTGCTGTTTTGAAAGGGCATTTGTAGACTTTTCCTGTTATATTTCACCTTGTTAATACTATCTCCAGCCCCTCCGGGCTTAGCATCGTGTTGCCGTGGCTGGCTGCAGCGCCGGCGTACTGACACGGAGAGCTTCGGCTTAGCCAGGCTGGCAGGCGAGAGCTGGGCAGGGGGCTTGTTTCTGCCCGACTGGGGCTGACATCTCTTTGAGGACATAAATACAAACAGCAACGGGAGCCGGAGCTCTGGCAGCTCTGCTGCTCACAGGGCTCAGGTTCCGGTTTAGGAGGAAGGCTGTGAGCACTTCACGAAACTGCACGGTCACGGTGCGCAGGGAGGAGGGTGTGCGCGCACGGTCCCGTTCACACCGCGGCACTGAAGTACTGCGCATCAGACACCCTCTCTACCCACCACGGGTATTTTTGAGGCTGCCACATGACTGACTTCTGAGGAGGTGGAGATAATACCAGCTATAACATCTTGTCCTCCTTCGCCTCTCTCCTGGTGCTTTCGCAGCCCTTTTAATGAGCATTATTCAACCAGTCCCCCCAGAGGCTCCAGGGCACAGGGAAGCGGCGTGATCTCCATTCTATAGGTTAAAAAACCCCACAACACAGAAAAACACTTGGGCTGTGCAGAAGTCCAGAGCAGTCAGGAGCAGAAGTTGGAGCATGTTAACACCAACTTGCAGCCACGTGAGCAGCTGTACTTCGTCCTTCAGGATCCCACTGAACCCCAGAAGCAGGAGTAAGTCCACCCCTCTGAGATGTCCCCATTTTACTCCATCTCTGCTGTCCTCTGGCCCCCTCTTGGCACGGGGGTTGCCTGACTCCCAAGCAGTTTTGACTGCTTGACTGGAAGAAGCCCCAACCTGTCTCTGTGCAGAGGAGAAATGGGGCAGCACAGACCAGGCTTCACTTTCCTCGTGCTCCTCAGTGCCCCGGGCTGCCCGGCTGAGCCGTGTCCCGCAGGTGGCTGCTGCCAAGGTGGGCAACCCACAGGCTGCCAGTGGCTGGGACTGGAAAGGGCTCAGCTTCTTGGGTTAGAAATCAGGGAGGGAGGAACCGTGCTTGCGCACACACCAGAAGGGGAAAGGTATTTCTGAAACACATGGTTATGCATAACTTGATTTTAGAACAAACATTCACGAGTAATTCCCATGGATGTTTACTTCCTATTTGAGTACAACCGATATAAAGGAAATCACGAGATACTCGAGCGAGAACTTTGCCTTTTGTGCAACAAATTCCTCCCAAAAGACTGCTTTTATGGCAAGGCCTCCCAGTCCTGCTTTTTCCTCTGACAGGACAAACGCACCTCCTGTTCTCAGCTCACCTCTCTCTCTGGCACGCAGCGCTTGTATCTTCTGCAAAGGAGGGAGTGGACGGAATGTGCTCTGTGGATCACTGGCCAGCAGGGTCAGCTGGGAATTTGAGTCTTGGTCTGCAAGGAATTGCACGTGCTCTGGAGCAAGGCACTTTCCTTCTCCAGGCCCTCTGGATGCAGCCCGGCAGCGCTGCGCTCTGTGCTGTGCCTGCTGGGAGCCACAGCTGTGCATCCTGGCAGCGGCACCTCTGCGCCCAGACCTCCCACCCACGGGAGGAGAGGTTTCATTGCTGCCAGAGCAGCTTGAAAAGCACCTTGGGTGACTGTTTCAGCACTTCATAACAGTAAGTAGTAATGAAGTGCCACAGCAATGAGGAAGAGTTGGCAGCAGCTTCTCTCTTGCTTTGTCCCTTCCCAGCAGCCTGAGCCGCCCTGGCCCCAAGCTCTCATCAGCTGTAAGACACAACACGCTCTGTCCACTGACATCGTCTTTTGGTGCCAGGCCTGGCATCATCAGGGAAAATCCAGGGTTGCTACATCGCATGATGTTCACAGCATGTTCTGAACCAGAGACCAGACGATATTAAAGAGTGGCTGGAAACAGCTCTTCTTTCAAAATGAAAGCAAACCGAGAACGTGGACAGGCAGCAAGCCTTTCCTACCAGAGGAAGAAGCACCTTCTGTTCACCCACCAGAGCCTGCCGCAGAGCTCTCCACCTAGATGGCTCCGCGTTGCTTTGCTTTGTCAGCCGATTACACAGATCCTTCAGGCCCGACTGAGCCATCTGAGGGGGCAGGAGGATCTGGAGCCATTAGGCTGCAGGTGTTGCCACTTGGTCGGCTGCGTATCAGCTAATTCAGGCCGCAGTGCCAAGCCCTGCTCTTTCCCATGTAATTGCTACGGGTAAGTAAATAGAACATTCATGGGATTTTTGGTCCCGTCATTAATTATTTCTGAAAGGGCTTTTAGTGTATGCCTCATAACCCCAGACAGAAAAATTATGTGCGTGACATCAAGACACTCACAGCAACGGTGGGTTGAGCACTGAGATGAAAACAAGGGGAACCTGAAGATCTCTCACTCCCCGTTACTCTTTGCTCTCAGCCGCCTGACCCCACTCTAGTGCAGACCCACCGAGCCTGGGAGTGACCCTCGGCCCCACACGCTGCGCTCAGGGTTTATTTGCCTCAACTTGGAGTAATCTAGGGACTGCTGAGTGGTGCCCGGTGGTGCTGGGTGCCCCCACTTTTAAGAGCTGGCACTTTCAAGGCGCACATAGCGCCGCTTGAAGTGGGTGCCCTGGGTGGGTGCCTGTCCTGCACCGAGGTGCTTGCGCTCGATGAGCGCCACGGGGCACTCTGCAACCATGGGTACCCCCCCCACAGCCTAGACGTGACACGCACACACACCCACCCCCACCCCCACCCCCAAGGCGCTGCACTTAGGATTCACGCATCTCAACTCAGGGTGAT
>NW_010414473.1:0-4479 GCF_000710305.1 Buceros rhinoceros silvestris
ATGAGGGACCATATATATCATATATAATATCATATATATATATATATATCTCATATATATGTATTATAACAACAATCATTACAGAAGGATCTTGAAGCATTTGTTTTCAATGTAATAAATGCACTAATCTTGAAGAGGAAAATATGCCCCCATCCTTTTATTCCTTTGGAGGGACTGAGAAGAATAATAAGCAATGACAAACTACTGAAATCAGTGTGCCGTTCTTACAAATTCCTGCTTTAACCTAGCCCTGAAACATTTCAACAGAGCAGAATATTATAAAACCGAGACATCCATTAGCTGTGACTAAGCCAAGTTAAAGCATTTTTACTTACTATTTAGCAAACCTACTAAAATAGGAATGGAGTGTTAAGTAAGTATCTGCCCACTTTGCTGAGGGCAAGTAGCATAATTAATCAGGCTGAGTGGTCAGATGGTTTGTCTGCCTGAGTCACCCTGGGATTGAACTAACCCTTTGCATTGTGAAGTGGCCACTGAAGCAAAGGACTCTGTTTCAGCCAGTTTCAGCCGTTGAACAGCTCCTTTTCAACCAGAAGGTCTGTTTCTGGGACCACACCACCACTGAATGCAACAGGGGTATGGTGCAAATACTCCTATGTTTCTCCTGCGTGAGAAGATACAGTAACGAAGCCGTACCTTTAAACTTAATGTCATTCCTCTCCTGCAACCAGAATCTCCAGGCAGTGGTGTAGTGAATGATATCTGTACAGGTTCCTCAACTGCTAAATTTGTGTCTTTGGTAATCCTTTAATATTTGGTTTACTTCATGATCTCTGTAGGTCAAATGCTCTTAGGAAAGAATCCAAGTATTTACAGTATTGCTACTTTTCCCTTTGAAATGGCTAAAAACTGCTGGTGTGTCTGTTCCTCTCATCTGAGAGATATGACTACCCTTTCTCAAAACTATACGTTAATTTGATGAAGCTGATTGCTGTTGGTGACTGAAATAAGTAGCAAGTGATTCAACAGATGAGGTATTGCCCCTCTACTCAATTCAGTGATGTTTGAAAAAAGATAATAATTTTTTCTTTTTTTTTCTCAAAGTGTTCTGTTTCTGATGTCTTATGCACGGCTTTTCAGCTTCTCACTATCACCTGCCCAACTTGTGGATAGTCTGGAACATCACCCTGTTTCAGACTTACATGTATTCTTTGAATATATTTTTACTCCACGCTTCCTCTCCACTTTAATTCTTTAGACTTTTCTCTTATTAAAATTGGTAGCTATTTTTCAGAAAATAAGTTATATCTGACAATGCATTGTTTCAACAGTCAGACTTAGAAAAATCCAAGAGAAATATATCAAAAGATCAACATTCATAAGAATTTCTTTTTCACCTAATAGTCTACTTTTTTCCTCCAGTTCCAGCCCCACAAAAAAATATAAAGGAGTTTTTAATGAAAAAATACTTGAAACTGAGCTTTTAGAAGTACTTTCTTGTATGGCAATTTTAGCTGGTCAAACTTGAAGCCTAACATTGACATGTGTGGCAGGCATGTGAACAATGACTCTGAGATCTGAACTTTTGATGATGACTTATTTTTTCCTCTGCAGTTTCCTTCTCTGTATAATAAAGATGCCAGTTCCTATTATTAATTCTGCTCGAACAATGAGAAGGACAATATGACTTTTCTACAGGATTTTTGAAGATTAGATCAGTGTATCAGTGTAATTCATATAACACATATCAGGAGAAGACATCAAAGTATTTGGAACTTCTATATGCATTGCTGTAAATCAGGTTTCACAATTACTAAGTTCTGTGAAAATGTTTTAAGGAGAAGAATGATTTGTAGTAACTCATTCAGATGTGTGAAAGATAGTCTTAGTTGGTTTTCCTAATGATTTATATGTAAATGTTTCTTCTTTCTTTTAAATTATTTATTTTTCCAGAAGCTTCTGAACAAACTTTCAAAACAAGTGTGTCAAAAAAGTGAGACTCTGCTAATAAAGTCTAAAGAAATAAAGATCTACTTTGGAGAGATTCAGTAGGATATCTGCATATTCTAATGATAGCAGTGTGAATTACAGACAGTACCAAGGAATGTAGCAAGGCCACACAACACCTTGCAATTAAGAATTTGTCAACATTTTGCAGTTTCCCATGTGAGACACCACTTGATTGATGTTTCACATTTATTGTTTACATAGGCTTAAGCTTTGGAACATCAGTGCAAAACAGCACACTCGAGCTTTGAATCAGTCACACATATTGAGAAATCTCAAATCATTCCAAGCAATTCATTTAATATTTTATAAGGAAAATACAACTTGAATTGTGCAGTTAAATTTGCAAGAAAATCAGGAAGGACAGCAAGAGCAGCGACCTGGTGATAAAATAGAGATAAAATTGAAAACTCTGAGGTCGCACATCTGAAATCTACAACAGCTGGGCTCATACTTAATGTGTAGGTTTCATTCATTAAATATATGTAAGATATAAATATGTTAATCTCGTGCCTCTGTCATTCTGCAAAGAGGATGAGAAGGGTAGAAAACTTAATTAAAAATTGTGTAGGAGTTTCTGTTAAAAGAAATTTGATGGTAGTGTGAAATCTGAATTTCTAGCTTGACTTATTTTAATTTTATGATGCCTGGGTCCTAAGTATCAAAAGAAGGGATTTCCCTCACTTCTCTAAGCCAGGCAGAGCCTAAGGTAGCAGTCAAAATGCCTCTGGAGTAGAAACAGAAAGAATGTCAAGAAATTCCATTCCTAGCCCTTTACCCCACATAATCTGATTTTTCTTCCTTTTTCTATCTGAATCTGCTCAATTTCCAGTGACAATTCAGCATGGCTCCACAATCAGTTAAGATCAGTACACTCCGTACTTACACTATCAAAACATTAATCAGGAAATTGGGGGTTTAGTTCATTTTTTTTTTCCTGGGAGATATCTAAATATGTATATATATACCCAGAGTGCTCTAAAAATCTGGAAAAGGAAATTAAAATCTTAGGCAATCTGTCCACAGTGATTTCAGGACTTGACTGTGGATTTCTTCTTCATGGTGTTG
The DNA here is from genome assembly GCF_000710305.1 of Buceros rhinoceros silvestris. Classification (NCBI taxonomy): domain Eukaryota; kingdom Metazoa; phylum Chordata; class Aves; order Bucerotiformes; family Bucerotidae; genus Buceros; species Buceros rhinoceros. The sequence continues at coordinate 3,037 of NW_010414473.1, forward strand.
ATTTTAGGGACCACTACATCAAAGCATGAATGGTTAGCTGCAAGCTCGTGTTTACTACTTCACACAACACACTTGTTTCCCGAAAGCCAATTCTGATTCAAATCAATTTAATTAAGTAACAAAGCTGGTTGTCATGGTAACAACGCTACTAATTTGTCATGGCAAATACTCTGTGAGATTGACCAGTTGCTAAGCAACAGCCAATGAACTTGAAGATAGAAGATGACAAATTCTATCTGGTGCAGATGTTGTGATCCAGTCTTGAATTAGGCCTCTGTTCAGAGTGGATTCCCAAGAGAGCATCACCTGGAAAGCTTAACAGCAGCACAGGGAGTAGCATGCCACAACAAATTACGCTGTTTTGCACTTTTTAAAATGTGTTTGAGTGAGAAGCTAGTAAAATAAGTTAATTTGATGCTCCTTGTCATCTTTTTATTTTTCTGTTACAGAATATATGAAGACGATTCAATCTTACTGTGCTTGCCTTTACATATGCATATTTATATCTCCGAAAGTCTTTTATCTATCTTTGTACATACGATACATAAAATTTGGGCATGCAAGCACAAACAAGTGTATTATGGCTAAACCACCTCAACAAAATTTGTTTGGAGTAATGTGCATAATTCACTCAAACGACGGAGACCGATTTATATTTAGTTCATTATTCTTTCTCTCAGGGTAGCCTCCAACTTCACAGTTTAAACTTGATTTACTTTTATTCATGAGAGTAAATTCGTTATTACTCTCGCAGAAAGTACTACAAATATTTCAGGCTGATCTCATCTTCCTACCAGTGTCTGCTTTTGATCTGCACAGAAATTGAACTAAGTGTAAAGTCATGTCATTTTGTCAATGCAAGACTTTCTGAAATTCATCATACTAGCTAAAAAACCCAGTTTAATTTAAAATAATTAAAGTTCTGTTTGCTTCTATGTTTAGGCTAATCCTAAAATCTTCTTGTTAATCTTAGTACTTTGTGTGCAAAATGAACCAAACTGATAATTGATAATGAAGCATATGGAAATTTGTGAGAGTAAGGCTAGAGGCATTTAGAGAAACGTTGACGGTTTTACAGTTCACTGGAAAATATTGCTATCAAAACAGAAATGCTTTGTGAAATGGGATTTGTATTTCTACAATTTCACTTGTAAATGTAAAGAAAATTTCTGACAGTTTTGAAATGGCTTTTTTTTTTGCATGATTGTAGATATTGCATTTTTTCATGGAAATTGACTTTTCAATTAGGAATAATTTGTCAAATTATAATCATAACAGGATGACAAGTGTTGTAATAGAACAAAAACTCAAACATTGAAATCAAAACAAAACCTTCTAATTTTCAGAAGCAAGATATCTGAATGACCCAAAGTTCCCCTCTTTGCTTTACTATAATTTTCTTTTCTGTGAAATCATTCCTGCTTCAAGACACATTTTAACATT
>NW_010414473.1:4558-5551 GCF_000710305.1 Buceros rhinoceros silvestris
TCCTGCTTGCAGACAGATTTTAAAATTCAAAAAAAACATTTATACCATAGAAAATTCAGCCCCAGTGCATTTCTGATATGGACAGTAAGTTAGTTTCTTACTAGATCCATTTCAACTAACGGATTGCAAACAAGAATATCCAGACAAGAATCTAATATTATGCTCTACAATATTCATTTGAATATATACGGCAATGGTTTAGCAGTTTAAATAAAATGTTATTTAGAACCAAAACAGAATTTTGTTTGTTTTATCAATTTTACTGCAAATGCAATCATTGTGATAGAAATTAAATAAAACCAGGGTCTTTCATTTTATTGCGAAAGGGTTAAAACAAACCAAATGAACAATCCAATCAAATTTTTGTTTTATTAAACTAAAATCAGCCTTTTTTAATTAGGGTTTCAGTGTTAATATATAAATAGAGGGAGAATCATGCTTGTCAAGTTTGTTTAAAAGGGCATTCTCCTCCAGAAAACTAGCCAGGGTAATTCCTACAAATTAACTGAAAATAAAAAAGCAACAGAAACACGCCACTGAAATATTGTCCTATTCCAAATCACTTGATGGACTAGTATCTTTTTATGTTATATTGTACTGGGTGGCTGTGGCAAGGCTGTGACAGTAGGGGCGTTGCACCGGTGGCCTCTGTGGATAGAGGTGGGGGATGAAGATTGTTGTTTTAATATTTGTCTTTTGTTTCTTGCTACTCAAATCTATTTTAATTGGAAAAAAAAAAGCAAGGGCAAGGCTGTGACAGTAGGGGCGTTGCACCGGTGGCCTCTGTGGATAGAGGTGGGGGATGAAGATTGTTGTTTTAATATTTGTCTTTTGTTTCTTGCTACTCAAATCTATTTTAATTGGAAAAAAAAAAAGCAAGTATTTTTTCCCTCGAGCTGACACTATTTTGCCAGAGACAGTAACTGGTAAGAAATCTCACTGCCTTAATCTCAACCCACAAAGTTTCTCATGCTGCTTTCTCTCCCTGCCCTG